>NW_019396252.1:171522-226023 GCF_000591075.1 Eurytemora carolleeae | reverse complement strand
ATTATTCCCTCTTTTCAACATTTGAAACGTCATCTGATCAATAATTTGGACAATATTGTCGTTGTCCTGGCTTTAAACTATTATTTTAACTATTTTATCCACACATATATAATTGCTTCTGTTGCAACAAATCAGCGGGACACTTTTTAGAAAAACCTCAGTTAAAAATCATCAAGTTTTTAAGAAAAATCATGGATAGCTCATTCATTCGTTGATCAGACAAATCTTTTCAGGGTACCGTTGTGAATCAAATATGCCACTCTATTAATGGCGGGTCTTTTGAAATTATGAATATAGAGAAAGAATTCTACTGGTGTCTTCCACAATATTGATAAGATTAAGGTTTTAAAAAAGGGTCACTTAAAAATCCGTCTCTAGTTCCTTTAATTTTATTTTCTTGTTCAGGAAATCTGCGAACCCATGAGAAATCTCACAAAGGAGAATACAGGTTTCGATGTTCGTTTCCAGCTTGCAGTAAAGCTTTCCTTGCATCCTATGCATTAAAGGTAAGTCCAAAGTTTAGTTTATTTCTAAAATAAATTATAAATAAATCTGTATTGTGGCAAGTTCAATTGTGTTTCTTCTTTCTCTTCCCAGGACCCACGCACAATAAGCTTTCTACACAATAACTAATTCTAACTTATTCAAAAGTTGTATCTGTATGGATCAACACATTTGCATTTATTCCAACGAAACAATTAATGTTTAAATTTTAATTTTTAGGTTCACAACAGAACTCACACTAAGGAGAAGCCATTTACATGTGATTATACTAACTGTACAATGTCATTTACAACTTTATATCGGCTTACAGCGCATAAAAGACTACATACAGGTGAGTGCAGAATCAGATGACAGTAAAATTAGTAGCGAGATTGGGATTCAGACTATACCCGGTCCCTCTAATATTTCTCAATAAGGCTTTAATCTTCATCTCCCAAAACACAAATGATTTCCATTAAACTGCGAGTAAAGATGGGCAGTTTTGGCTTTTTTTTAAACGTTTGTTTCGTTTTGTTAACGATGAAAAAATATCTGGAAACAAAACGATTTTTTCAAAACGATAATTTTGAAAACTATCGTTTTGAAAGGGATAAAAACTAAATTGTGAAAGTTTTTAAGAAGAAAATACGAAATCGATCGTTCCGGAAAACGATCGTTTTCAATACGTTCGTTTTTAAAATTGGAATAAAAACGACAAATATGACTTTAATGAAAAATAGAATTTGAATCTACAAACCTCGGTTCAAACGAGAAAATGTTTTAAATTAAATTTTGAACAAAAACGATAGTTTTATATCAATGGTCAGTTTTAATACAACTATCAATGCAAACAGTAGAGTTTGTTTAGGTGAAACATTTAACTGCTCCAGTTATAAATGCAGAAAACTGTTTACAACAATGAGTGATTTGAAGAAACACACGAGAACTCACACTAATGAAAAACCGTTTATCTGCGCTTGTGGACGAAGATTCACCGTGAGCCATCATTTGAAAAATCATTTAAAAAGTCATGCTGCACCGGGAAAAAAGAAAACCATCGAAAATGAAGATATACTTAACAACGCTTTAGGAACTAACCTTCATAGAAAATAATTAATTGAATATGGAAAATGGAAAATTATTTAATCCAAACATTTTTTTAGATTAATATCCATAAGTCAAAAATTGTTTTCTTGTCACGTGTGCATCTGCTATATTGATTTGTTTAAAATTATCATAACTTTACCACCCCCTAATCAAGGTTATAATGCAAGGAAACTTAATTGCAGTTGCGTATACTCTGCGTACATATTGAAACCAGTTCTCTCTGGGCGGAATTTGTAAACAAGAATAGATGCATAAGTGTTCGTTTAGTATCAGAGAAGGTTAAACGCAATTTTTTTTGACTATTTTGATAGTTCACATAACAGTTTCCTATGACCAGAATATTTCATTTAGTTGGATCCCATGTCAGGCTTCGACATCCGTCTTGCGCTTACATTACCGCCCAGAGACAGTACACTGCAGTACAAAAGATGCGTAAACCTCTGAAATAACCTTCCTTGCATTATAACCTTCCCCTAATGCTCTTTTTTTCTTCTTCAAGGATTTTCAAACTTGCATTAAAATAGTCTAATCTTCATATTTTGCACTTTCATATTTTAAACTATGCATTCTTTAAAAAATCAAATATTCTTGATTTTAAACATCAGAGGCGTTGATCGTCAAGATACAAAGATGAGGGTGAGGTCCATCCATTATACTTGTATTCCTTTATTAGCTAAGTGCCCGGCATTCCTCAGGTTACTCATTACCCACTGTTTACTCTGTTTAGCCTGCTATAGCAAAGATAGAAATTAACGAAGAACTTTATTACATAGATAATGTGTTTAAAATGAAGTTTGTTTTCAGGAATTCAATCTCAAAATACCGATCAACAAGAAATTGATAAAAAACATGAACAAAGTAAAATCTCTAAACATGAATACAGAAAAATGTTTTTAAGTGAAAATACGGATATTTCTGGGACAATAACAGTCTGTAGGCAGTTTGAAGATGTTCCACATAATGCTGCACTTGAATCAAATCGGTTTAAGGAGAGTACCGGATTAGATTTTCGTCAATTAAACACATCTTTAGAATTTGATGGAGAGATTACTCTGGAAAATCTTGAAATAAGGAAAAAGAATTATAAAAGTTTTAGTTTTTTATTTGAATAATTCTTGAGAAATTGTTTAAGTATCCCTTTAAAAGTTTTGCGTGAAGCTTTATGATTTGTTTCTTACAGTGAACCACGGTCAGATTCTAGGACAGTTAAAGGGTAAGTGCTAAATTTTCATTAAACAAATGTTTAATTAAATTTTCTTTGTGTTTAGGGACTGTGACCCCCGATGGCAGAATCCAGTCGAGTCTACACTCTATCAGGTTGCAACATATTGTAAGAAGACAAGGGCAACACTACACTCCAGTATGCTGATTCCATAAGCACCTGATCCAATCAGGGTTCAGTCATGTGTTTGTTGTCTATTCTAAACTAATAGGACAAGGGCAACACTACAAGGGCAACACTACACTCCAGTTTGCTGATTCCATAAGCACCTGATCCAATCAGGGTTCAGTCATGTGTTTGTTGTCTATTCTAAACTAATAGAAATAGTATGGCGGTAACATCTATCTTTCTATCTATCTAGAATTATCCAATCAGAGTTTTGAATCCTTAAATCTACTGAAACTATAGTGAATAGAAACTTAGGTTAACTGTCAAATCCTAGCTCAACTTTCCCTTGATATTCATTATTTTTCACCTTTTTCTATCTTTAAATTGAGTGACATAAACGAAACTAAGACAATTGTATAGTTTTTTGGAGAAAAAACAAAATCCTTAGAAATTCTGACATTTTTTTCAAAGCTAAAAGTAAAATTTAAAAAAAGAGAAAACGAGGTTCAGAAATATATGATATCAAGTCATAAAATAATTTGGAATTTAAATTTTGCATAAATGTCGAAACTGAACTAAAAATAATATAAATTACAATATTGTATTTCAGGAATTAACTTCAATGAGTGATAGTTTAGGAATTTTGAAATAACCAACAAAAAAATAATTTATAATTATATTTACATGTCTAGCACCCTAGAGCTAAACACTTTCGAATTGTGAATAATCTTTTAATTTGCTAATCTTAAGAGTAATTTCATCTTTAGTTTTTATCCTGTAAAGTTTCTAAACTTAAACCAATCAGAGTGGTGCATACAGAATCCCGAATAGCCAATCAGAATTGCCGGACATTTTTTAAGTTTCGCGCGCTATTTAATGAAAGAAATCTAATTGGTCGATATCTAGTGAGGATATCCAGTAAGGATATCCAGTAGGGATATCCAAAAAGGGGGAAAAAAGTGAATTACACAGAAATTAAATGTTTCCAATGTGGATATAAAGTGATTATTTTCAGCAAATACTCAACCAATCTGAAAACGACGATTTCCCAGAGGAGCCTAAGTAACTTAGGTTTGCTCTTATTATAATTTTATAATTTTTGTTTTTTTATTTTTAATAGATATAATTGATATGGATTCCAGTTTTTCTGTTTCCGGATTTTCCTCATAATTCTCGAGCATTATGAACTTTCTTAGAGTACTGCATTATTGCTTCTTGAATTTAAGAATTTTTTTACTCAATGTTACCCCCAAGGTACGGGTTCCCTCAAAAAATGCCGGTCCGGTCCGGCCTGGCAACACATATATAAATATAAATGTCTTGTTTTATTATATGGATATAATTGATATGGATTCCAGTTTTCCTGTTCCCGGATTTTCATCATAATTCTTGAGCATTCTTAACTTTCATAGAGAATCAAATTATTGCTTATACATTAAAATGTAGACGTGTCCGTATCACGTGACCAGAACTCTGGTCACGTGATACGGACGTAATTATTATATTATCAATTATATCTATCGAAAATGAAAAAATGATAAATTAAATTAATAATAGGAGCAAAACTTAGTTACTCAGGATCCTCTGCGATATCGTTGTTTTCAGATTAGTTTTGTATTTGCTGAATATGATCTCTTTAATACTACGAATTTTATACCGATTTTTGTTTACATTTGACATAGTTTTTTTTTCAATTTCTCTAGACAGGAACATCAGATAGACCTTGCATGGTTTTCGATCAACTCCTAACTTAAGTTTCAGCCATACCTGCTTTCATTTTTCCTTTACACAGTCACTTTAATACGTTTTTTTTCATGATTTTTTTGCAAGTTTTTATGAACTTTTTTACGTTCTGTTAAAAAATGTTAAAACTAATGAAAAAATTAAAAATTTGTGTTAACATTTTAGTTGTTGACATTGTTTAAAAATATATAAAGAAAGATTGAATTATATTGCATTATGCACTGCAGAAAAATTGCAGAACAAATTATGGTAATATTTCAAGCGTTTACTTTTTACTTATTTTTCAACACTTTGAAATTTCGACAAAATTTAAGGGAAATAATTTGTAGAAACAAAACTATTCAACAATTTAAAGGGACTGTAGACGTGATTTTAATAGATTGGCATGTACCATTTACAACCATTGCCCTATCAGGGATAACTGAGATATACTTATAATAAAACCATTATTAAAAAATAATAGTTTTTCTTTTTACCGTAACATTGTTAGAATTCAACACATTTTGAGATAGAAACCGAAGATAGTTTCCTTATTGATAGATAGATAGAAACCGAAGATAGTTTCCTTATTGATAGATAGATAGAAACCGAAGATAGTTTCCTTATTGATACGAATTTTAAGTATTAAATTTTATATGTAATGAAAGGTCACTTGAAATTACGTGCACTGTCCCTTTAAAGATGATTTTGTTGCAGAAATAAGTTGAAGAACAAACAAGGGTGTTAACCTTTCCTTTCATGCACTTTAGAATCACACTTGTTTTTCATATACTGGGGAAATACATAATTTTTATTATGACTCAAGTTTCATTTTTTGCCATGAGCTGTCAACAACTGCGCATGCAGTTAAATACTTGAAAATAAAATAAAACAAAATTCTGTCATTGTACACATTTTATAGAAACATTTTTTATTCTTTATTGCTTAAATGATAATTTACTTAATAGCTGTTGATTTAAATCTATATTTAAATATCTGAAAAATTTAGAGCGGAGAAATTCGCACTTTTCTCGCTAAAAATCGTATGCAATTTGCTAAACAGGGAAACTGGAATGCACATGTCTAATGTATTTTTTTTACAAAATCGTCTGAAAAGCTTTTAGAAATGCATAATGATATCTGTTTAGTAAACTATAACTTGCACACAAAGTTACAATTCAATCACAAGTTTTCTGTGGATATAATAAGGATAACTTGACCGGTCAAAGATTTAAAGGGTAGCGCTGTGAATCATACATTTCAATCTGTAAATGAAATCAAGTCGAGCCCCTATAATTAATGAGAAAAAAAAATATAGTTCTATTACTTTATCATGGTATATTTCTTGATGCAGAAAACCTACAAAACCTACATTACAACACAGAGGAATGCCATTTTGCAACAGGTCAGTTTTTACACAGCAAGGCTGTTAAAATTTCAGAATATGAAAACGACTTTTAGACTCATTGTATGATATAAATTGTCCAAGAAACATATAGCAATTTTGCAGAATACAGTACACTGTACAGTTTATTAAGACATGTTCATTTTAACAGTTTATTTTCATGCGTAACACTTTTTCCTTGCTTTAAAACAACATCAAATGCGCATAAGATTACTAAAATACACAGTTTTGTAAGATTTTCGTCAAAAACATAGAATCGGTTTTTCCAGCAAACACATATGACACATAAAACACCTTTTGGTATTGCTTGCTCTATCACTCACATGGTTAGAACTATATTTGATAGATATATAGTAGTTAAAAGACACCCTAGAATGTACTACACACATCTAATTTAATTTGATCTATATATAGGCTTCTTATACAATACAGAGCTACCCAAAAAGGATGAGACTTTATTTTAACAATTCTTTTTTTGAAACATGGAGCAAAATTGTTTTAATAGCACTACAGTAATCCAATATTTCCCACTTGTAAAGAAATACTTTGGGACACTCCTCAAAGGATGCGACTTTAATAAATCTCTTTATATTAAAAAATAGGCCATCTTGTAGATAGATTCTGACATTTTTAGTGCCACATAATGTTTAATCACCTGTATCAAAAACTTCCTCCCTTGCTTGATCTTGTATTGTATCAGTGTTTGTATACTGGGCATATAGACCTTCTAATATTTCTTCACTTCTGACATTTTACGAGTGTGCAGAAGACTGTTGTTGTTTTTACTAATCTTAGTTTGTTTTTCTTCCAGCTTTTTCATTATTCAAACATACGGCATATGTCAATTTTACAGCTTACAACCTTTTCAACCCTCATTCTGTAGCTTTTAAAGATTGTTCAAAAATTACTGTACTGTACTGTACTTTGCTGTACTGCACTGTACTGTACTGTACTGTACTGTACTGTACTGTACTGTACTGTACTGTACTGTACTGTACTTTGCTGTACTGCACTGTACTGTACTGTACTGTACTGTACTGTACTGTACCTTACTGTACTGTTCTGTACTGTACTGTACTTTACTGTACTGTACTGTTCTTACTGTACTGTACTGCACTGACCTACTATTCTGTACAGAACTACCTGGTGTACTGTATGACCTACTAACCTCCACCCAGACCAGTGTACTGCCATTAGAAAACTACACAACGCTAGGTAAAATAATACTATGTGTAATGCCTGGGACAGTTTTGGTATTTTTTGCGTTTCTTTATCTGAAAAAATAACCTTTATATTATCTATATTTAGCAGATGTTCCAGGTTTACGATCTATGTTTAGGAGATGGTCCAGGTTTATGATCTATGTTTAGGAGATGGTCCAGGTTTATGCTCTATGTTTAGGAGATGGTCCAGGTTTATGATCAGATGGTCCAGGTTTATGCTCTATGTTTAGGAGATGGTCCAGGTTTATGATCTATGTTTAGGAGATGGTCCAGGTTTATGATCTATGTTTAGGAGATGGTCCAGGTTTATGCTCTATGTTTAGGAGATGGTCCAGGTTTATGATCTATGTTTAGGAGATGGTCCAGGTTTACGATCTATGTTTAGGAGATTGTCCAGATTTATGATCTATGTTTAGGAGATGGTCCAGGTTTATGATCTATGTTTAGGGGATGGTCCAGGTTTACGATCTATGTTTAGGGGATGGTCCAGGTTTATGGTCTATGTTTAGGAGGTGGTCCAGGTTTATGGTCTATGTTTAGGAGATGGTCCAGGTTTATGATCTATGTTTAGGGGATGGTCCAGGTTTACGATCTATGTTTAGGGGATGGTCCAGGTTTATGGTTTATGTTTAGGAGATGGTCCAGGTTTACGATCTATGTTTAGGGGATGGTCCAGGTTTTCGATCTATGTTTAGGAGATGGTCCAGGTTTATGATCTATGTTTAGGGGATGGTCCAGGTTTACGATCTATGTTTAGGGGATGGTCCAGATTTATGGTCTATGTTTAGGAGGTGGTCCAGGTTTATGGTCTATGTTTAAAAGATGGTCCAGGTTTCCAATCTATATTTAGGAAATGTTCCAGGTTTACGATCTATGTTTAGGAGATGGCCAAGGTTTACAATCTATGTTTAGCAAATGTTCCAGGTTTACAATCTATATTTAGGAGATGGTCCATGTATACAATCTATGTTTAGGAGATGGTTCAGGTTTACAATCTATATTTAGGAAATGGTCCTTGTATACAATCTATGTTTAGGAGATGGTCCAGGTTTACAATCTATATTTAGGAGATGGTCCAGGTTTACGATCGTTATTTAGGAGATGGTCCATGTATACGATCTATGTTTAGGAGATGGTCCAGTTTAACAATCTATGTATAGGAGATGGTCCCCAGGTTTACAATCTATATTTAGGAGATGGGCCAGTTCAACAATCTATGTTTAGGAGATGGTCTAGGTTTGGTTGAGGTTGAATCTGGAAGGATAAATACAACACACAATGTCTACCAAGCTGCAGTACAGGTTTCTGTACAGGGTGTCCCACTAAATATGACAATACTGTGATAACCAGAAAACTCTGGAATAAGAAAACGACTTTTAAACTGAAGTTATGACTTAAAATAGTCAAATTTAGATGAAACACAGCAATTGTGCAGTGTAAACAGACCCATTTCACTGAATACGTGATCTGATTAATTGCTATGTATTGCTATATACTTGAGAAACAACTTAAAATGCAATTCAGTATTGCTTTTTTGTCTTCTTCTTTTCCACAGTTTTCTGGTTATCACTGTATGGAAATTATTTTGTATTTCACAGAAATGAACAAGTTTAATCTATATAGCGTTGCAACCTAAAAATTGAAACTTTGGATATGTAAACTTATATGCTTTGATCTAATAAGATGCACAGTTAGAAATATCAAACCCTACGACAGAAAGAAATGAGTTCGATACTCTAAGAGACTTTTTTATTTTGTAATATTCATTTTTGCTGTATTTGATGCATTTCAAGGTTTTTAAATATCTCTTATCAAAACTGTTTACTGGGACACACTGTAACTATTTGACATATCTATACCTGTACACACTGTAACATTTAATCCCTTGATATCGTTACAATCCCAGACATAAATACTAGGGAAATCAAGATCAATCCTTGTCCCTCATCTTTNATAGATGAATACTGTATAATTGGATGAATGTAGAGTATATAGATGAATACTGTATAGTTGGATGAATGTAGAGTATATTGATGAATACTGTATAGTTGGATGAATGTAGAGTATATTGATGATAACTGTATAGTTGGATGAATGTAGAGTATATAGATGAATACTGTATAGTTGGATGAATGTAGAGTATATTGATGAATACTGTATAGTTGGATGAATGTAGAGTATATTGATGAATACTGTATAGTTGGATGAATGTAGAGTATATAGATGAATACTGTATAGTTGAATGAGTGTAGAGTATATAGATGAATACTGTATAGTTGGATGAATGTAGAGTATATAGATGAATACTGTATAGTTGGATGAATGTAGAGTATATAAATGAATACTGTATAGTTGGATGAGTATAGAGTATATAAATGAATACTGTATAGTTAGATGAATGTAGAGTATATAGATGAATACTGTATAATTGGATGAATGTAGAGTATATAGATGAATACTGTATAGTTGGATGAATGTAGAGTATATTGATGAATACTGTATAGTTGGATGAATGTAGAGTATGCGGATGAGGAATCAGGAATGACTGGAGGTCTACATACTGCTGTTGTTTCTCATACTCAGGTGAAAAGATACAAAATAAATAATCTTTAATAATTCTTACAATCATTCATTTTAAGCTCCTACATTTATTATCCTGTATAGGTTTACTAGATCCCTACATTTACTCTTCTAATTTATTAGGATGTATAGGTTTATTAGATCCCTACATTTACTCTTCTAATTTCTTATCCTGTATAGGTTTATTAGATTCCTACATTTACTCTTCTAATTTATTATCCTGTATAGGTTTATTAGATCCCTACATTTACTCTTCTAATTTATTATCCTGTACAGGTTTACTAGATCCCTACATTTACTCTTCTAATATATTATCCTCTATAGGTTTACTAGATCCCTACATTGTAGCCATAAAACGACCCCCCCTGTATTCCCCTAGTTTTAGTAAATGACTATGTTTATATCCAGGTTCACCTGTAGGATAAATAAAGTAATAAATCTGGATCAGGATAGGGGCCTTTCTCTTAGATAATCCTATTCCTAGATAATTCTTCTCCTATATAATCTCCTAGATATGCTCCTAAATAATCTACTAGATAATCCTTCTCCTAGATAATCGTTCGTCTTGATAATTCTTCTCCGAGATAATCCTTCTCCGAGATAAACCTTCTCCAAGATAAACCTTCTCCTAGATAAACCTTCTCCGAGATAAACCTTCTCCTAGATAAACCTTCTCCTAGATAATCCTTCTCCGAGATAATCCTTCTTCGAGATAAACCTTCTCCGAGATAATCCTTCTTCGAGATAAGCCTTCTCCGAGATAACCCTTCTCCTAGATAAACCTTCTCCTAGATAATTCTTCTCCGAGATAAACCTTCTCCGAGATAAACCTTCTCTGAGATAAACCTTCTCCGAGATAAACCTTCTCCGAGATAAACCTCCTCCGAGATAAACCTTCTCCGAGATAAACCTTCTCCGAGATAAACCTTCTTCGAGATAAACCTTTTCCTAGATAATCCTTTTCCTAGATAATTCTTCTCCTAGATAATACTTTTCTTAGATAATCCTTGTCCTAGATAATTCTTCTCCTAGATAATACGTTTCCTAGATAATCCTTCTCTTAGATAATCCTTCTCCTAGATATTTCTTAGTCTTGATAATTCTTCTCCTAGATAATCCTTCTCTTAGATAATTCTTCTCCTAAATAATTCTTCTCCTAGATAATCCTTCTTCTTGATAATTCTTCTCCTAGATAATTCTTCTCCTAGATAATCCTTCTTCTTGATAATTCTTCTCCTAGATGATCCTTTGTCTTGATAATTCTTCTCCTAGATAATCCTTCTTCTAGATAATCATTCTTCTTGATAATTCTTCTCTTAGATAATCCTTCGTCTTGATAATTCTTCTCCTAGATAATTCTTCTCCAAGATAATTCTTCTTCTAGATAATACTTCTCCTAGATAATTCTTCTCCTAGATAATTCTTCTCCAAGATAATTCTTCTCCGAGATAATACTTCTCCGAGATAATTCTTCTCCTATATAATCCTTCTTCTTGATAATTCTTCTCCTAGATAATCCTTCGTCTTGATAATTCTTCTCCTAGATAATCCTTCGTCTTGATAATTCTTCTCCGAGATATAACCTTCTCCTACATGAAACCCTTGATAACGAATACATCGGAAGAATTAATCAAATGTCGTCTTGACAATTTTTCGATAAGTTGTATACTATATTACGTAATTTTCAATATTTGCGAAAATAAATAAATAGACATGAATATGCGGGAACAGATTTAAAGAGGTCCATATAATCATTTAATTAAAAAAACTAAATATCTGCAGCATTACATTATCAGATAGTGAAGAATACGACATTTGATGATTTTTTTTGATGTATTCGTTATTAAAGGTTTCATGTAGGAGAAGGTTATAATCCTTCTCTTAGATAATTCTTTTCCTAGATAATGCTTTTCCTAGATAATCCTTTCTCTAGATAATCAATCTGGCTTTTCCTAGATAATCCTTCTTCTTGATAATCCTTCTCCTACAGGGTGTCCCACGAAACATGACAATAGGAAGACGACTTGAAAGTCGTCTTTGGTAATTGAATTTATTTGTGACATTTAGTCTTCTATCTACTTTAACATGTATGATTCTTGAAACAATTATCACATAATTCTCCTAGCCCTGGCATTTCCAAAAAGTGGTCTGCGTTTTTTGTGCTTTCAATATTACCGGAGATATAAAGAGTTTGGTTCAGATTTCAATTTTGTTAAATAAAAGCAAAATTGTCGAAATCTGAACGAAATTCTTCATATCTCGGGCAATATTGAAAGCACAAAAAAGGCAGACCACATTTTGGAAATGGCAGGACAAGGAAAATTTTGTGATTATTATCTCTAGAAATTTACTTCTAAAATTAGATTGACAAATAAACGCAGCAAATTATATCAAAAATCAAGACGACATTCAAGTCGTCCTGCATACTGTCATGTTTCGTGGGACACCCTGTAGATATCCCTTCTCCTAGTTTTTCTCCTAGATTATTCATCTTATAGATATCTAGATAATTTGTTCGTATCAGCTTATCCTAGATTTTTTACATAATCTTATAAAAACATAATCGGCTAGTTTTTACAATTTTTCTGTTTCGACGTTATATAACCTTTTCGATCTAATAGCTGTAAAAGGAACTTGTTAAAAGTCGTCTTTCAAATCCTTTATGTTCATATTATATTTTCTGTTTCGACGTTATATAACCTTTTCGATCTAATAGCTGTAAAGGGAACTTGTTAAAAGTCGTCTTTCAAATCCTTTATGTTCATATTATATTTTAAAAATTACAAATGGAACTCGTATTGTCATTTTAGAATTTAATTTTAAAATTCTCAATTTAAACCACTTAACTAGTAAAACTATAAAGCTTTGTAACAATACAAAAGGTTTTAATTTTTAAAATTTTAGAAAATCCGCTATTGCTCTGTAGGCAATGGAGAAATCCGAAAAATTCACATGGTTTTTATTGCAAAATATACGAAAGAACCAGAAAACAGTGCAACTACTTTCATCTTTTTAATTGAAAGGGATATTATAGACTCCATTCTTTAGGATCCAATCAGGGTTCGCTCACGTGCTTAGTGATAACTCACGACCAATAGCAAAGGCGGCAAGATCTATCTATTTATATGTTTATTCAATTCTAATCCAATTAGATCTATATGTAAATTAGCGACAAAAACTAATGGATATCTTTACTTATACTCAAACTGCGGTGACTTAGCTACAGGGTGTCCCCACGAAACAAGACAGTTGGTAAATAGTTTAAAATGTCTTATTTCATAATTCGTTAAGTTGTTTGATACCAAAGAGAAGAATAAAAATATAATATTTGGCAATGGAAGTCATATTATTGTAAAATTTCTTTATTCATTTATATATGAGCAAAAGATTTTTTTTCAATGGAATAAACAGCAAAAAGTCTTTATATTATCTAATGCAGTGCATAGTGGAAGAAGACATCCAGGGCGGGTGAATAATTATGGACTTTGATGTTCGCCATCGGTTTGTCGGAGACTAAATGTTTGCAGGGAATTGCAGTCAAAACTATATTCACCAATTGTCATGTTTCGTGGGACACCCTGTTACTGAAAATGATAAAATTATTGATTAAGGTAATGGATGACCTGAGGACAGGAATTGGGTTTGAGGACGGATCTAGATTAGAGGTTGAGGACGGTTCAAGTTATATTTTCGAGGACGTCTCCAGAGACGGATTCTCTCTTGAATATCCATCCTTGCTCCGGGTGTACTCTGAGTAGCAGCAAATAAAACAAAGATCTCAGTTTTAAATCATGCAAGGAGGAATGCAGATTCAAGTATACAGAGTTCATGGAAGATGACTTTACAAGGTCGTCATACTTCTACACGGGATTAGGATGTTTTTTTTATGAATATTAGTTTTGAATTTTTCTTCACATTTTATGATTACGATCATTGTAAGTTTTTTTCTCCTTTTATAGTTTAATTTTAGTTCATTTTCCAAGTGGGATTTAAAAAAAACTAATTTTTGCTGAACGAGAAAAGATTATAAAAAAGTCAGAGTCCAAAACTTTAAAAAGTTGAATTGCATTAATTGTCACTGACAATAAATTATCAATTTGTCAGCTTAAATGCCTGTTGTGACCTGAATTGAACGTAACTTTAACTAGCCTTTACTCGACTTTCTGAATAATCTTACATACATTTTAAGCTACAGGGTGTCCCACGAAACATTACAGTTGGTGAATAGTATTCTTCCATGATACTGTATTTGTTATTTAAGACTTTTTGCAGTTTATTTCGTTAAAAGAAATCTTTTACTCAAATATATATCAGTTTGAAATCAATTTTACTATAATATTATACTGCCATTTTGTATTTCTTATCCTCATCTTTGGTATCACATTACAAATTATGGAAGAAGACATTTTTAACTTTTCACCAACTGTCATGTTTCGTGGGACACACTTTATATTTCAAACTCGCGTATTCTTCAGTTTTGGACTCTGGTTTTGGGTTAATTATGGGTAGAATTTACTTGGGTCCGACCGAGCGCTGCAGTCTGTAAATTAGGAAAATTATTATTTTTGGGAAATTTAAAATTTCTAAAACCTTTATTAGAAAGCTTCAGTAAATTATAAATAAAATTATTTTGACGATCTGAAGAGAAACAAAAAGAAATTGTTAAAAAGTGTTAATAATTAATGTTGTATTTGTTAAAAACTAGAATAAATTGATGTTTTTGTTTTGAGGGAACATTTTATTTTTTAAAGTATTGAGTGTTATAGGCCTTTATTCTGACACACATGCAGGAGCTATCCGTAGAATAATTTATTATACCTGTTAAACATTGAGGAAAGATTAGAACAAAAACATGCACTCCAGACAACACCTTTTATAGATTATGATGAAAGAACGGGGGGGGGGGGTATCATTCCCCCCCTCTGCAACTTTGGTTCTTTATACTGTTTTTATAGAAGAAACCTTAACATTTAGTTTAAAATAACTAACCAAGCATTAAAGCATATTTCTAAATTACTATCAGAATGTTAACGTGTTATAAAGAAAATGTGAGATATCCCTCATTAGAATCTTTTCAGATTTTAAAATTTTTTTTCTTCTTAATTTTAAAGTAATTTCGTTGTTTAATAATATAAAGAACTATGTTTCATATTTTTCTTCAGTATTTTTTTCCCCAAAAAATCTATTTTAGATGCAAAACTTGAGAACATAATTACTCATTATTGATTACGTAATTTTGGGATTCAAATAAACTAAGAACATTTTTTGTTCTCATTTAATTCAATAATAAATGTCGACAAACCTTTAAAAATGTGGAAAAAAACACTAAATTTGAAAACATTCCGTTAAAAAAGAATATTTTAACATTTATCTTCATAATGGTGCGATCCTTTTTTTAAATGTTTTTTTAAAATGACGTCTCATATGTATACATTTTCATTACACACTGTTAAATTTTGATTACTTGGAAGGTAAACAGAAAAAAAATGGTTTAAACAATTTAAAATTACTGTAAGAAATGTTCGCCCAACCGGAAACGGAAGTTAAGTTTGAAGATGAGTTAATCTATATACAATGTATATCAGCCGTGTATAGTTTGGAATCAATGAGCCGTCAATAAATAACATCATGTTTTTCACAAAAAAGTATAATTTTGTGAAAATTTAGAAAATTTATGAATTTTATCGAATTATCTTATATTAATATTAAGAATTATTAAGAGAAGAAAAGATATCCCTGGTTTTCAATCAATTTCTACGGTTTGCCAGAATCTGGATTCAAGCTCATTTCTACAAGGTCATTAAATGACAGAGATGAGAAGGGGATATGAAGGGGGGGGGGGGGGGGGTAGAGGAAGAATTTTTAAAACAATAAAAGTTATGAAATAGTGATCAGTCTCTTAATAGTTA
Organism: Eurytemora carolleeae; assembly: GCF_000591075.1. Lineage (NCBI taxonomy): Eukaryota > Metazoa > Arthropoda > Copepoda > Calanoida > Temoridae > Eurytemora > Eurytemora carolleeae. The sequence goes on along the minus strand of NW_019396252.1, from coordinate 210,264 downwards.
AAATTAAATTTAAATGGACTGTAAGCGTAATTTTAAGAAAACCTACATGCAAAGATTGCATTACGCTTACAACAGTCAAAGTTTTGTCTTCAATTAAGTATAAAAATTAGATATCCATGTCTTTGTTTCTTTAAAATCTTTATTTTAATTTGCAGTTTTTCTGAAAAAAAGTGACTTGGGCATTTTTCTTTATAAGCAGCAATGGAGAAACTCACAGATAAAAACACTTTTCGAGTCAGTTAAATGACGATATCTTCCACATTTTGATCAGATTTAGGTTTCAAAGTTTCAGTTGTAAATCGAGAATCGTCATCTTTGCATAGGGGGTCGCTTAAAATTACGCTTGAAGCCCTTCTTGCGTTGAGATGATTTTTTACTGTTATAATCATTTTCTAAATATACAGTGAAAACCAGACTCTTTTAGTCTAAATTGACAGAGAGATATATGTTATAAGGAAAGACAGATAGATAGATAGATAAACAGATAGATAGATAGATAGATAGATAGATAAATAGATAGATAGATAGGAATATTTGTAGACAGTCAACAGTGGAAGAAGAGTGATTAAGATCTAATTTAGGGATTCTCGATCCAACTTTTCATCCCTTAGAGCCAATCATTCATTCATCAGGACTTTAATTTATAGATATTCATCCATCTCTTCATCCATTAGAGTTGTACTTTGTCAATAAAGGTATATTTATCAATTCGTTACTCTTTTTCATCTTTAGATTATTATTCGTTACTTTTATATACATTTTCAAAAATCTATCCAAGGACAGCAAACAATAAAATTTCATCACATTTTAAGTTATTTTTAGCCCATCCCTACTGATGTTGCACCCCCCCCCTCTAAACCCTTTATCCATCTATCCAGATACAAATTATTACATATATTTTACATCTCTCTTAATTGAACTTGAAGCGTAATTTCAAGAGGCAATGCCCGATCTACCCCCAAGAGATTTTCTTTTCATGTAAGAATTAGATATTCATGTTTGTATTTTTTTAAACTGTTTATTTTCATTTGTGGCGTTTCTGCACATTTCTTGCTTTTAAGAAACAATGGAGAAATGATCAGAATCAAATATTTTCCGAGTCAAAAAAACGACGTTATCTTCCACATTTTCTTTTAAATCAAGATTTCATGGGTTGGGTACGGTTGTTTATCGGATTAGATTAGCGTGGTAAAGAGAGTACATGTTGAATATATGTGTATGGATAAGATCGTGCCCTGGTTACTTCCTGTTGTATCATTTCTTACACACATTTACTCTCATCTATCTCATTTATACAACCCTAGTACTCTACACTTATACACCGTATACACCCCTTTATATAATACTTAACCCTGGTCATACTAGGGGGTCTCAGCTAGCAACCCCCCCCCCTCCTTTACACACATTTACTAGCTTATTCGAAGATGTTTTGAAGATTTAGGAGAAAAAATTTAAGCTTTTCAACTTTATCAACTTTTTGAAATATCAAAAGATTACGACACTGGGTGTCAAAGATATAGGGATTAAAAAATCAGAGTTTGTGGCAAAGACTTAATTCCTTAACTTATAATTTTCTTGATTCAGCGGGGGACGAAAATAAAATAAAAAATGTTTTCGCTCTAAGCAGATGTTAAAAAACTTTATCGAATATGTAAGTCCTTGTAAATAAAACGCAAATGGATCGTTACATTTAATTGGAATTTCTTTGTTTCAAATCTATGCCTGCAATAAAACATACTTAGATGCATCTATTCAGCTTAATCATGTTTGTAAAAAAAACACTTTGCGAATATTGCAGTTTCTGCATGCATACAGAAAAGGATTCGAAATAAATGAATCTATGATTTATGTCACAACTTTGTGTGTGTTCCAGTTTCTTTTCCATGGTAANTGTAGTAAAATTTCTAAAATTTCTCCAATGTTCCAAAAGGAAGTTTCTTTGAGAAACCACAATTAAAACTTGTCAATTTTACATGAAAAAGTTTAAAAAGTTTAATATGTCTGAAATGAATCCAAAAGAAGTTTTCCACAACACTGCATACTCAGTTCAACTACCTTACATAGCCGGTCACTCCCTTTAAATCAAGTCTAAAGTCCCTTTAAGAATAACAACGTTCGGTAAAAGGTCTTATATTCTGATTGAGGTGATCATAAACCTAGGGATGTTAATGTTTTCATTCTTTTGAAAAACGATCGTTTCCTTATGAAAACGACGACGAAAAACCAAAAACGAAACGACCGTTTTTAAAAACGATCGTTTTTTAAAAAGTTCGTTTTTTAAAATATTCGTTTTTAAAACGACCGTTTTTCAAAGCGCTCGTTTTTCAAAACGATCCTTTTTATAAAATTCGTGGTTTCGTTAACGATCGTTAGCGAAGAAAGAAAACCGATCTGAAGGGCATGTGTACTAGTAGTTTTTAAGAAAATATCAAGAAGTTTTTAGCTCCCCCACAACTGTTAAACTTCATGTAAGACGACATTAAATAAAGTTGCATGTAATGTTGTATTTTCAAAAACTATAGTTTTTCCAAAAACTACCGTTTTTATAAATTTCCTCGTTTCGTTTTATATTTTTCATCTCTCTTAAAGAACTTTAAGCGTAATGTCAAGTAGCAATGGGCGATCTACCCCCCAAGAGCTTTGTCTGATCAAGTAAGAATTAGATATTCATGTTTGCATTTTTTTAAACTGTTTATTTTCATTTGTGGTGTTTCTGCACATTTCTTGCTTTTAAGAAACAATGGAGAAATGATCAGAATTAAATATTTTCAGAGTCAGAAAAACGACGTTTTCTTCTACATTTTTTTTTAAATTAAGGTTTGGGTACGGTTGTTTATCGGATTAGATTAGCGTGGTAAAGAGAGTACATGTTGAATATATGTGTATGGATAAGATCGTGCCCTGGTTACTTCCTGTTGTATCATTTCTTACACACATTTACTCTCATCTATCTCATTTATACAACCCTAGTACTCTACACTTATATACACCGTATACACCCCTTTATATAATACTTAACCCTAGTCATACAATGGGGGTCTCAGCTAGCAACCCCCCCCCCCCCCCCCCCCCCCCCCCCTCCTTTACACACATTTACTAGCTTATTCGAAGATGTTTTGAAGATTTAGGAGAAAAAATTTAAGCTTTTCAACTTTATCAACTTTTTGAAATATCAAAGGTTTACGATACTGGGTTCCAAAGATATAGGGATTAGAAAATCAGAGTTTGTGGCAAAGACTTAATTCCTTTACTTATAATTTTCTTGTAAATAAAACGCAAATGGATCGTTACATTTAATTGGAATTTCTTTGTTTCAAATCTATGCCTGCAATAAAACATACTTAGATGCATCTATTCAGCTTAATCATGTTTGTAAAAAAAACACTTTGCGAATATTGCAGTTTCTGCATGCATACAGAAAAGGATTCGAAATAAATGAATCTATGATTTATGTCACAACTTTGTGTGTGTTCCAGTTTCTTTTCCATGGTAACCATGGCATGGCATTTTTCAAACCACTGAAACCAAAACATGCATAAACGATTTCAGCTTTAATGATATCGGTCCAATTATTATAAAAGATTATCTGGGGACAGTTTTAAAAATTGAATCCATAGCCTTGCTTTTTGTGGCTCATGTGCGGTTTTTTGGGGAGTTTCCCATTCAACTTGAAAGGGACTGTTCATGGTAAGTTAGGCTTTAATTTTTACACATTTTAAAAATTCGCACTTAGTCTTTTTAGTTTATATTTTGTAGCATCTTAAAGGGATCATTATGACAGCAGTCATACCTGTGCGTGCATAAATATCTTGGAAATGGAGTTTTTAGTTTAAAGAGATCTTTATTGACGAGGTGGGGGTGGTTATGAGATTTTTGTGATGTTTTTTTTTTGAGGGGGGGGGGGGGGTTATGATATATGTTGGGTGCAAATTATTAAATAAGATTAGGGTTTGGGTTCGTTTAGAAGATATATATCATAGATCTAGGATGCTTAGATCATGTTGCTGAGTGGTTAAGACAGATTAACCGATTCAAATCTTCTGACCACCGCTAACTCATCTATTCATTCATTTATTCACCTATTCATCCTTCTAAGGGGGGGGGGTCGATAGAGTAGCCACTTTTTGAAGTCACTATAGACCCCTACCCCATGTATACGCCCCTGTTGGACACAATTCATCATTACCAATTCTTCATAAGATTATATAATATAGATTAGTTTATACAATTACAAAGTATTAGATATAATCAAAGAAGATAATAACTATTTATAACACTGTTATTATGGTTTGCTGTGTTATAAAGTTTTTAAACAGAAATTTTCTCTTTATTGAGAAGGTTCAAGCCTTTTTATATTTAATTATGTCCCGAGCTTTAGCGAGAGACAAACTATATAAAGTCAAAAAAAGCGGGAACCTTCTGTAATTTAACTTTATCGTATACGATGAAATTAATTTATAGCACGGTGAAATTACTTTATAGCACGTTCATTTTGATATTAACGATGAAGTGAGTAAGAATGATAATGTACACAACAGTTTCATAAATAAGAAGTGAACTTCAGCGGAAGACACATAATTTAATTGTGATTATAATTATAACCCATGGTACCATATTGGTGAACCGTTTTTAAAGCAAACCTTTAACCCTATAAAGGCTGGGGGGTCTGAAAACGCCCCTCCCCCTAAAAAAAGGCCTAAGAGTAAAGGTATAAGGTTGCAATGAAAGTTGATAGTCCAATTTTTCGGCCTAGCTCAATGATAAAAATTAGACCGCAAACTTCATAGTTTCGGTTGAAAAAAATGTAAAAATTAAATTTTGTTAACAAATATTAAGATGAAACACTAGTTTCATTTTTCATTTTATTTTTTAAGTAGTTTTTAGATCTTTAGTTTTAGTGACAAAAAAGTTCTATTTTAGACTGTTGTCCGCCCTGCAGTGTAACCTACCCTATGCATTGAAACAAATAATTTTAAATTGCTTTTCCTTAAAAATCAAAAAAAAAATGTAAAGTGATATTGTAAAAATGTAAAGTGATATTGTAAAAATGTAAAGTGATATTGTAAAAATGTAAAGTGATAGTGTAAACATGAGAGTGCTAGTTCCAAGACAAACTAGATGTAGGGTTCAACATCATTTTTAAAGATTGAACTGTAGTAAAATTTCTAAAATTTCTCCAATGTTCCAAAAGGAAGTTTCTTTGAGAAACCACAATTAAAACTTATCAATTTTACATGAAAAAGTTTAAAAAGTTTAATATGTCTGAAATGAATCCAAAAGAAGTTTTCCACAACACTGCATACTCAGTTCAACTACCTTACATAGCCGGTCACTCCCTTTAAATCAAGTCTAAAATTCCTTTAAGAATAACAACGTTCGGTGAAAGGTCTTATATTCTGATTGAGGTGATCATACACCTAGGGATGTTAATGTTTTCATTCTTTTGAAAAACTATCGTTTCTTTATGAAAACGACGACGAAAAATCGAAAACGAAACGACCGTTTTTAAAAACGATCGTTTTTTTAAAAAGTTCGTTTTTTAAAATATTCGTTTTTAAAACGACCGTACTTCAAAACGCTCGTTTTTGAAAACGATCGTTTTTTTCCGAAAACGAAACGATTGTTTTTGAAAACGATTGAAGAACAAAACAAAAACGATCGTTTAACTATCGTTTTCAAAAACGATTAACAACCCTACATACACCATACAATTATTATACATTTAGTACATTCAGCTGGGCAAACATAGGAATCTTTTTTGTTCCTTTTTTAACACTCAAGATTTTAAAACTTTTTTAAGATGCTTTAAAAATAAGAGAATAAATTTTAAAATGTGTTATTAATTGCAGTTTACTTAAGTAAGATTGTTTTGATAAATCGTTTTGGTTAATATGTCAGAGTTAAATAAACTTAAAGGAATTCTGATTTTGAAATCAGATTCTTGTGAAGCCAATTATTGTAATAAAAAAGAATCTTAGTGTTTGAGAAGAACCAAAAGAACGATCCGGAAATCGATCAAAACTTTTTAAAAAAATAAGAGAATATATTTGAAATTGTGTTACGAATTGGTTTGCTTAGATTAGATTACATTTTTTAATAAGTTAACGTTCAGAGTTGAAAATGAACAAAAATGAACAAAAAATATGATTTCGAAATCTTATGATTCTTGTTGTACCACTTAAAAAAGAATAATGTTTGAGATGAACCAAAAAATGGGGCCTCATCTCTAGATTTACAGGCAACATATGTGCAGGGTCCAGGGGGTAAAGATCAGTCTTACAACCTTTATACAACATGAACTGCACTCTATAGAACTTTGCATTTATGTCTGTATAGTTTTATCATCTGTTTTCATAACTGATTTTGGAATTAAAGAAAATATACAGAATGTAAATGCTTTAGACGATGTCCATGCATGGCAAAGAAGAAGTCGGAGAGCTGGGCACAAGAAATTACGGATTTTAGTTTTAAATTGTAGTTTGTCATGTTTATTTGATCTCACCAGACGCAATTCTGTAATAATTTTTAATCACATTTTTGGGGGAGGCTCGTGTATGTGTATTTGATCCACGGAACTAAAAGGGTTACCTAGGAACCTCATAAAGAAGGTTAATGACACTTAAACTTGATTTTGATCTATGTACAAGTTTGAAGGGACGGGTATTGAAATGAATCCTACAATCGGCGCTATCAGTAAATGGAAATATTTACTTCTACTGAAACAACAGTTCTAAACGCATTAAAATATGTACAGTAGTAAAACAACAAGATATAGGGTGCATGGGTCCATCAAATTAATGAAAGTAACTCTTTATACTTCAAAAAGTACTGGTTCTAGCAATCATAACTGCACCGTAAAAAACAGAGAAACATATAGAAATTAAATCTTGTAAATTCTTTTTGTTCCAAAATTTAAGATTTTTCGTAATTTCCATTTTATACTTTTTAAGTAATTACGGAAACTAAAGTTTGTTACACTTTCTGAAATAGTTCATAAATGGTTACACAATTAGGCAATTGGGATTATTTGCTCCTATACGTTTTTTTTTACTGCGTGATTAAAAGTTTTTGACTATTCAGCTTTTTGGAAACCAACAAATAACATACAGTGATTAGCATCCTGGCCGTCTTGTAAGATATAGTCTTTGTTTGCTCTCATGGTTTTCTGGGGTGTTCTAATTATTTTCTTGTCAGAGTAATATTTCAACCTGTACTAGTAAACACCATGAACCTATAGCATATTATGTATAAATCTTGCACTACAAGTATCTAGATATATTTTATTTAATATAATTCAATATATACTATAAAGTAAAGTGAATCTAGTATATTATATATATCTCATACTTTATAAAATATTGGAGTTTATTTAATATATATTTTTATATTTCTTACACTTATATGATATAACTGACTGATAAGTTTTCATATTTCTAAGATGTTGATTTTAATTTTTAAATGCCAAGTCAAAAGTCTTTCGGTAAATTTGTTATTTGTCCAAAGTCCGTCTTTTACTAATATACCGCCCAAAGTCCGTCTTTTACTTATATACCGTCCAAAGTCCGTCTTTTACTTATATACCGCCCAAAGTCCGTCTTTTACTTATATACCGTCCAAAGTCCGTTTTTTACTTACATACCGTCCAAAGTTCGTCTTTCACTTATATACTGTCCAAAGTCCGTCTTTTACTTATATAAGCTAAAATTCAAAAGAAAAGATTGCTTATATTCAACTTTTGCTGCCAGAATATTTTTTGGTAAAAAATACCCTATTTTTTACCGCTTTTTTGGCAGCAATCAAACTTTTGATGCCAAGTAAGCGATTTTGAATTTCATTTAGAAATATACTTCTGTTTTGCAACCGGGAAAAATAAAAACAGAGCAAACTTGGGAACTATGATATTGTTGGAGGGGGGGGGGGGGTTAAAGGCTTAAATCATTCAACACCAGCAAGGTTATAACGCAAGGAAAGTTATTTCAGAGGTGTACTCTTCTTTTGTACTGCAGTGTACTGTCTCTGGGCGGTAATGTAAACACAAGACGGATGTCACAGCCTGACATGGGATCTATATATTTCACATAAAAAATCAATGAAATATTCTGGTCAAAGGAAACTATTATGTGAATTATCAAAATTCAATGCTTTTATCCTCCACGGATACTAAAAGAACACTGATGCATCTATTCTTGTTTACTAATTCCTCCCAGAGAAAAAACTGGTTTCTATATGTACACAGATTGTACGTAAATGCAATTAACTTTCCTTGCATTATAACCTTGAACACAATTGTAAGTATCCAGCTCAGGCAATACCATTGCCTGATTTAAAATTATTTCAAAAACCTGAAATATTTTGCATCATTTCAATAATGAAATGTAACTGTAAACTGAAGAGGGTTAAATAGGGGTAGGGTAGGGGTTTTCACCCCTCATCCTATCCTTCCCATCTACTATCAACATGACAAATTAACATCCTTTTCTCATCATATTCTCTTCCGTTTATATCATCTTTATGTCATTCAAGTATTCTTTGTAGTTATTGTAAAGAAAGGGATGGTTTAAGGATTTTCCTGTAAATCTTTTTAACAATGTTCATTTATTTAAATTTCCACTCAAAATGTGAATCACAAAATTAAAGAGAAATAATCGAACAGGGATATTTTAGCCTACAGTCCCTTTAAAAGTGAATCATATGCATTATTTTCATATTTATCTAAACAATGGTTGGAATCATGATTTGCAATGTTTACAATTAGCTAAACAGTTTTTTCGCCATTGATTGCAAAATATGTATAGATTTATATTGATTACAAAATATGTATAGGTTTATATTGATTACAAAATATGTATAGATTTATATTGATTACAAAATATGTATAGGTTTATANTTCATTCCTCTGAGTTCAGTCATAAAATCTCTGATGTATTTAGATTCTCGTACTTCAAGTAAACTTCTTCCGTGGTCCCAAACCTTCTCTAGAACGCTAACTTTTAGATGGTAGAGTTCATGTCCAGGAAGGTTAAAATGTTCTCCTGTAGGCTGGTTTGTATGGAGATTTCTAATGTAACCAATATGTTCTCTCACTCTTTCATCTAAAGATCTTGTTGTCTGTCCTATATATTGTAGTTTACAGTGTTCACATGTTATACAGTAAACTACATTTCTGGTCTTACAGTTGAAAGTTCCATTAATCTCAATCTTCTTGCTGGTATTAGAGGATTGTATAACTGTTCCAGGCTCTATGTAGGGACAAGTTGGGCAATTTAAACCACAAGGTTTCATACCAGGTATTAGCCTCTTTGGCCTCATTCTAGGAGGATCTGGAATTCTGGCTCGGATGAGTTTATCCCTGAGATTAGGAGGTCTCCTATAGGTAACCATAAGTGGATTTTGAAAAACCTCCTTCATCCAAGGAAACTGGACCATGGTTATGTTTCTGTATGATTGAGGAGATACAAGGCAGCTGGGGATTAAATGAGATAGAGATTATAACTCGATCTGGTTTCTTCTTTTTCTCCACTTTCTTTAAAACAACTTCTCTAGGTATAGCTTTTGCTCGGACTATAGCAGAGTCAACAATTGAAGAATTGTAATCCCTGCTGAGAAGAAAATCCCTTTGTTTTTAAGAATTGTGCATCCCTAAGTTCTGGTTTTCTGCAAATTCGTACAATTCTGTATGTAAGTGAATAAGGTATGTTGTTAGAAATATGTGCTGGGTAGCAAGATGTTAGAAGTAGATACATACATCTATCTGTGGGTTTTCTGTAGAGATCTGTTGTGATTTTTCCATCTTCATTATACAGTTTTGTGTCAAGGAATGGAATACTTTTTGTTCTGTGGCACCAACAGTCATGTTCATCCTTTAAACCACAATAAAATTGAGAACTGTGTTCTAGAGTAAACTTGATTGTAGGATGAATTTTATTGATATCATCCAGGAATTGATATAAGGAATTGAGTTTTTGCCACAACCTCAAGTTATCTAAAACCTATATCTAAGTAACTTGATAGTATAAACCTTTGATATTTCAAACTTATATTATTTTATTTAACAGAATTCATAGTTTGAAATATCAAACGTATAAGACATTGGGTTCAAAAGATATAGGGATTAGATAATCAGAGTTTGTGGCAAAGACTCAATTCCTTTATCAATAGAATCTATCCAGATTCCAAAACAATCATCCAGAAATCTTTTCCAGGTCTTCAGGGGCCACTCATCAGTTATTTTGTAAGTATTTTCAAGTTTCACAATTTGATCATCAAGCTTAGCCATAAAAATGTTTGCATAGGAAGGGGCTGGATGTTTGCATAGGATGTATTCCCATTGCTGTTCCTATCAATTGTTTGTACAGTTTACCACCAAATTCAAATATGTTATTTTTCAAACAAAAGTTTAGCAGCTCAATCAAAAATGACGTAGGTACAAATTTATCAGTTCTGCTTTCAAGAGCTTCTCTACATAATTCTAGACCATCATCCTGAGGTATATTTGTGTACAATCCTGTAACAGCTACAGAGAATAGAATAGAGTTGGCTGGTAAATCATCGTTGTTAATTTCTTCAATACTTCTAAAAAGATCTGGAGTATCCTGAAGATAAGATGGGTGTACGTTGGAAAGGGTTTCAGAAAACTGTCCACAAATAAACTTATATTATCTTTGTAACTTCCTGAGCCGCTGATAACAGGCCTACTTGGTGGAGTATCTCCTGGAATGTGAGTTTTATGTACTTTGAACAGCTGATAAAACTTTGCTGGATTCTTGTCATCAGCCAGCATAGCTTTAAGTTCTTCAGCTGTGATGAAATTCTTATCAGCTGCAGTATCTAAAACAGACTTTATCTGTTTCTTTGTTTCTTCAACTTCCTTCTCTTCAACTTGTACATAGTACGGATTTAGTGTTCCATTCTCTTGCAGTTGTTGGTTAGAAAGTTCGTTCAGACAGGATTCCATATAACTCTCAAACTTCAGAATTATGATTCCTGCACCCTTATCACAAGGTTTTATAGTGATCACCCGGTTTCTCTGAAGACTGATCAACTCTTTAAGAGCTTTTAATTCTCCAGGAGGTAGGTTAGGTCTGATTTTATTTCTATTCTCTGGGTCTAGGATTTCTGATTTAACTGCATGACAAAACATTTTAAGCNATAAAGCTACAATTAAAAAGTTGAAATAGAGGATGGGCGCGAAGCGCCCTAAAAGCCTAATTCTTTAAATTCGAACAGGTCTCGATAAGAAAATATTTTCATACGTTCAATTAAACTCAAAGAGGATTTATAAACACGAGGCGAAAATTCGAAGGGCACCCCATGTAAAGATGGCAATGTCCGATTCACAACGGTACCCTTGAAACTAATGTGGTGAATGTTCTATTATTTGGTTTAAAAGATAATTCCATTTTCCTGCAGTAGAAATGAGCAAGTCTCTTTTATAGAGAAACCTCGATTAAAATTAATCATTTTACAAAATTAATAAATATTTATCTTTTTTTTATCATACATTATGAAAACATTAAAATGTAAAGTTTCGTAGATTTTTCTGCTTTTAATGCTGAATTCAATATGTTAACGAAAGATTTAATTTTTTCTGACTAGTACATGCAACTCAATCCATTTCTTAATCAATAATGTTGAAGATATTGTAGTTTATAACTTAACAATTTCCACCAAATCAAACCTTTATTTTAAAAAATAAAAATTTGGAAAGCTTATTCATTCTGAGAAAGCTGTTTTGAGTACCGTTGATGAAAATTCTGTAAATCCCTGTTAAGAAATATTATCCGTTGAAAATAAAACCTATTATATAAATCATCTCACTTTAACTTTTGTCGTTCACTCTTCTGTTTGTAGTCAATCCTTGGAATAAAAGGAATTGAGTCTTTGTTACAAACTCTGATTTTCTAATTCCTACTTCTCTGCAACCTGATGGTGTTAACCTTTGATATTTCAACTATTAACTATTATTACTTTTCTGAACTATATATTCAAAACTTTAAATAGGGTTGTATACCGCGACGGAAGAGATGGTAGAGGTATAAGGTAGAGGATAGTCTACTGAACTACATCATTTGAAATAGCTAATAGCTATGAAATTTGGTTGCAAAGATATAGTAATAATAAAATCAGAGTTTTTTTTTGTTGAAAAGGATCAATTCCTTTGAAGATCTTGACCCGTTTAGTACATGGTATACGGATAGGGTTGAGAAAACTGATGATTATGAGTTCACCATTTTTGTTGAAAATCCTTGAAAAGTTCATGATGCCCTTTCTCGCATCATTCTTTAATTTCCTTCAAGTCTTGACTAAGGTTTGAGTGAGAAGAAATGGATTTTGCTCATGCAATAACTTACAGTGGGTTCCAATAAACATGGTTATTATGTGACGAGTCTGGACAGATTTAAATTGAAAATAACAAAATTATTCAAATATTAATTACTCCGTCAATTTTTAAGATACGAAAAAGATTTATAATCTTTGTCATTTATCATATAAATCAATGTTTCAATGACTCCAATGTTTATTGGGCCACCTTGCATATAGTTATACGGCCAAATATATCCAAACGGGGATGACACGACGAGAACCATTAGCATTTTATAAATTCCTCCTGCTTTGGAAATGTTTTAAAAATATAATAGATGTTAAACCTTTAGTTTTTTTTAAACAAAAAAAAATAATCATATAAAATAATGCAAGAAAGTAACCAATGCCTGAAGAATCCACTTTTAGGAAATATGCAGGTCCAAAACTAAAATTGTCGAGAAAATTGTGAGATTTGAACTCTTTTTAACTGTCATTGGTCAATTATTAAAAGTGACCAATAGGAAGACATTCGAAAGCAAGATTTTTCCAGAATTGAATTCTAAGAAACACACACGTCGTCACCAACCGTTTGATTTTTACGAAATTGCGGAGTTACGCAAAACTTGAGTTTCGGAAAAGCGGAATAGGGCAATTTTGCGCGAAATCACTTTTGCGAATGATTGCGCAAATTGTTGTTTTTTTTTGCGCAAAACTGATGCGCAAAGAAAGAAAAACTTACGTTTCGTTCCGCAAAAATTGCGCAAAAGTTTTGCAAATGGAAACCCTACCAGTAGCTTTACTCTACTTTTGATGCATATTTATAGAAATTCAAATAAATAAAAATATCAACACACCTGAAAAAGATGAGTTATAATATAAAACCAGAAAAATGTTTAACAATCTTAGTTAAAAAACTACTGTAATGTGAAGTGAAATATTAGACAATGTAAGTTTTGTGACAAGCTTAGATGGAAACCTGCAAGTTACATTAAAATCTTTCCTTATTTCCCAAAGCTTTGAAAACTTTTTAAAGAAATATTTAACACACAACGTCAAGCTAAAGTGAATTGTATGTTTGATTAAAATCATATATGTTTATATTCAGAACTTTTTTATTGAAGAATTATTGAGATAAGTTGCTAAATGTAACCAGATATTTTTGCTGTGCTTAAAATTAAAATAAGAGAAGCTACTAGGTTTGCCAATTAGTATTAGATTATCCCATAAATTTGACCTTTTCCTTCTTTCTAGTTCAGTGTAAACCTTAAATCCTGCTGTTAGGTGCAAGAGCTTTGGACTTCCACCAGTCACCAGTTAACACCAATAAAAAAAATTATATCTTTGATTAAAAAAAGTTTATTGTCAACAAACAGAAAGAACAATTAACCACATTTGCATATACAAGATTTAAGTTGTCAACATCTTATCAATATTTTCAATCTACAATATGTACCAATGTAAAAAAGAACAAATTATTTCAAAATATGTTTTCTTTAAGGGTGTCCCAAATAAATGGGGGTTAAAATATATAAAGGATGGCCTAATTTACATAGCTGTCTAGTTTACATAAAATGTGCCAATTAACGGTGAATGTCCAGTACAGATGTTTCTGATGAAGCAAGAAAAAAGCTGTTTACATTTGTACACAAGCTATTTAAACTAGAGCCATAACAAAATCTTTAAATACTAAATGTTAAAACAATCTTAATTTCGTCACCTTGCAATATTCTAAATTGAAAAGATTTAGATATGAAGTGTTTTGCACGTGCAAATAATCCAGTAAACTCATTATTTTTGCACATAAAAAACGTTAGACAAAAGAAGAACTTTTTGCAATAATAGACCAATTTAGCATAACAACATCAAAATCTAAAAATGGTTTTTAAAAAAGCCATTTTTTTAAGGTTGTTTTGTAAAAATATTTAATGCCTCGAATTATATGATTTAGGTTTCCATAACTTCTAAGTTTATGGCACTATTATAGTTAAACTGATTTATTAGTAGAGATGGGATATGTTTTTTGGCTTGTTTCAAATATTCAAGATTTTTATACTTTAAAAAGGTCCCCAACAATCTTAGATGTTAAATGTATTTTATATTCGTTTGCTTTTACTATTATTTTATATTTTTTGTCTGATCAGGGATATTAAAAAAGTCAATTATCATAACGATTTTACCAATCGTTTATTTCTTTAGTCAGACAGTCACGAAATGTAACATAAGCATCTCAGATTTGTGTACTGCCTCTTTATAGAAAAAATACCTTGAATGTTTAAAGGGACTGTAAGCGTAATTTCAAGTGACCCTCCAAGCAATTACTAGCGTTCTTGTAGATTAACAAGGATAAGTACTAAGTAAGGGTACTATTGTGAATCTGATACGTTACTTTCAATTAACCATACGGTCCCTTTAAAAACATTTCCCATCCAATCTTGCCAGCAAACATAAAGCTAAACTCACAAATATAACTCACAAATATATTAAAGCTTTGCTTACCAAAGTATCAAAGAGTGATATTAAAAAATGCATGAATGATAAATATATGTTACAAATACCTCTTACGAGGGTAGGCTTGCAGTTTTTGAGATTTATTTACAATAGAGGGTTTTATTGAGAGTTTTTATTCAGATTTATAAACTTTAAAATCTTTATTCGACCTCAGACATTTCTTCAAATCCCCCAATCCCCCCCCCCCCACCCCGTGATATGGGTCTTCCATAGGACATATGACCAAATCTTATGACCAAATCTTTGAATATTTGAATATCCCAAACCTTGATACATGATATATATGTATTCAGTTGTATTTTGAAGAAACCTAAGCAGGCGCAAACCTTAGATATGGACGGATAAGGCAGGGGGGGGGGGGAATTTAGGGATATTTTTAAAGATATCAGGGGGAGGGCGGATTTTGGTCGAATTTGAAAGGAGGCATTGGACTAAAATATTCTCTAAAAGGAACTAAATCTGCAAAATCCTTCACTTTTGACTAGATCAACTTAATAGGATCACCGTCTCTCTCGAATTCACACTGATCGTTCCTCACGGACGATTTTGCTTGATTCTCACTGAAATCGTCCGAGTTTTAAACTCGTCTTCGGTCCTCGTAGTAATCGTAATAGTCCAGCTCGTCCTCTCCACCACGGTCGAGGAGAAGAATCTCAGTGACGGATTCCAGCATTCGTCTCAAATCCTATTCAAGATAATTAGGAGATTAAAGGGAGGTTTCACAAAGAAAGGAGATGTAGCTTAATCAGGATTTAATCTTAATTTTCAAAGTTTTGCTTTGGAATACAAATACTTTAATTCATACATTCTAATTAAAATTCTATTCTTTTTTTTTGGATGGGACAAAAGAAATATTTATTTTTTTAAAGATTTGGAATTGACTTGTATTAACGATTTCGAATTCAACTTAATTTTACAAATAAACCCCTTTTAATTTTTCGAGAAAAGTAAAAGTAAAAATGGGTTAAGTATATTTAAATTTCCATGAGATTTTAATTAATTTAAACCCTTGCTTTGTTCGGAATTAAGAAAGTTAAATTTAAAATAAAAGAATATAGAAAAACCTGTCTAAACATTATAATTGTCGTTGGAACTCTTAAAAAAAATATACAGCTCCCCCCTCCCCTCCCTTTTTTTGCTTACATCCTCCTTTGACATCATTCCCCATCGACTGTACCATGCAAATAGATTATTAGGTATACAATAGGTGGCAACAGAGAAAGGGACCAATTGTACACGACGTCACAAGTGTCAAAGATAACAAGGAAAAGGAAATTTTCTCAAATTTTTCAAGATTAAATAAAAAAGTGGAAAGAAAACAAAGATGACATAAAATTTTATAAGAGAAGCACTAAAATCTAAAATTGTCATTATTATTAATAATTTTGTCGGACACAAAAACTGAGTTGACACTTGTGACGTCAGAAGACAGCTGTACTAAGAGTGTAAAAATTCTACGTTGCCATCTATTGTACTAGAATCTATTTGGTAGCATGTAAAAATTTAACCCTAGAATATGTAAAAGTCTATAAAGTTGCCTGGAATGAACTGGACGCTTCAGTTACACTTTCAACAGACGACCTAGGCAAAAATGTATTGTTAAAATCCTCGGAAATATTTTGAAATATTTGTCTAACACTTTTATCTTTCCAAACTAATGGTATAGATCTATATCAATGTATTCGCAAAAAGGAATTGATTTATTTGGTGTACTGTTCCGTTTCACCGTATGCATACAATAAAATATTCAAGGTTAACACCATCAGGTTGCACAGATATAGGGATTATAAAATTATAGTTTGTGTCTAAAGTTTTTAATTCCTTTTAAAGTTTTTAAACACAAACACAAACATAATGTATGTCTCTTAGTTTGTTTTTACCAATCAAAAAAACATGTGTTGTTTAAATATACAAGAAAGAGAGTCAAGGAACGACTAAAAATCAATATATTCCTGGTGATACATCAAGTCTGTTTACTAAAATATACACACCATCAGGTTTTGGCAAGGAAGAGAGGAACAAGAATGAAATATTATACAAACGTTTCTGTCATCGTTCATTTTCCAACCCCGGAGCATAGAGAGAGGTGAACCTAAACCATGCTCTCGGGTTGGGTCAGATCTACTAATTAGATGATTAGATGATGAGCAGATTTTAAACCCTTATTATCTTGTCCGCAGAATAGAACAATATAATTAGATTCTTCACAGTAGGGGGAGCTCAGGGGTTAAACAATGGAACCTTTGTATAAGTATAATAATTTATGTTTAATAATCGAAAAAACGCCAAAACGACCGGGTCCTGGATTTTTTTGGTGGAACCTTTCAGGAAATCTAGAAATGAAAATATAAGTTTCTTGAACTGTCAACAATTGTTTGGTTTTCTTCAAAAAAAGCACGCAAGCAACCTACCAGTCATGTATTGTGTATTGGTTTTGATTGTTAAGTAATTAAGTTCATAACTCTAATATTTTGTATTCTATGAATAAAAATACTATGCTAATATAGATATTTAGAGTTTATCCCCGGGGCCCGGCTTATTATATTCAAAAATCATCCTTTTT
This sequence comes from Eurytemora carolleeae, assembly GCF_000591075.1. Lineage (NCBI taxonomy): Eukaryota > Metazoa > Arthropoda > Copepoda > Calanoida > Temoridae > Eurytemora > Eurytemora carolleeae. The sequence continues at coordinate 192,890 of NW_019396252.1, read as the reverse complement.
TAAAAATCCTTGAAGATTAAATGAATATTCAGGGATGATTCTATAAATTTCTCAAGGTGTTCTCCCCGACCCTATCATCAAACCATATATTCCTATTCTAAACTATACCCTGAGAAACACAATAGAGATTTGACAACCAACCCTGTCACGCAATATCATTCACTGTCAGAGAAATCTCATAAATCTATTCTTTACAAAATTAATGACAATAATATTTTCTAATATCTAAACGTGAAATCAAAAATTAAAAATGTTCTAAAACATCATGTTTTGTGTTGTATCCCCCTTTGCATAAGTTGCAAGGATGACAATGTCAAATATTTGCTAAATGGTTGAAATCTGTTCATGCGAATCCTCTAAAAATTGGATACATTTTTGCGATGACACACACTTCACATGTTTCCAGTCATGAAATCCGTGAAATAATTCTGAGAAATGATCTTAGGAATGATAGATGTCGGATGAGAAATATGTGGATTATATGTTAAACATATACTTTATGAACTTGTAATATATTTAGCCAAATCGAATATCTACCTTTGATATGACCACGACCAAATCATCACTTTTCAAAGTGTTTAAAGCGTAATTGCAAAGATAGCACTGCCATTTTTACATCGGTACCCTTGAAACCTTAATCTGAATAAAAATGCCTGAACGTATTTATTTCTGTACATTCCTCCATTGTTTATATGTAAGAAATACGAAATTCACTTTTGCAGAGAAAACCGAAATTGAAAATAATCAGTTAAAAAACATGAATATCTTATTCATACTTGATTAGACAAATTTGTTTAAAGGTGCCTTCTTTGCATAGAGGGTTGAAATACTCTTAAAAAAAACATTGATCTTAAATTACCACAAACCTGATATCCTGAAAAGTTCTGGGAGTAGGACGGATTGGAAACCTCTGTTCTCCGTCCTCCCCCGGGTCTTGCTGTAGGTTGGGAAGAGGGACGGATAGAACGGAGGGTGTTGGCTCCGGCAGGTTCTCAATATCTACCTCCGGTCTGAAACACAAAGTATTGGATTCAGAAGATGGCCTTGAAGTAATTGAAAAAAATGGGTTGAAAGGATGGTTTGATAAATTATTTCAATGTAAAATAAATTGTTCAATTTTTTAATCAATGGAGAATAAGAAAATTAAGAGTAATACGTTATGAATTAATGTATCCTATTCTGATAATGAGAAACGAACACTTATGGCTAATACATAATAAATTATGGGGTTAAGAAGATAGATTATTGAAAAGATAATGATAAATTGATGAATATGATGAATAGTTGATAACATGAAAAAATGAATATAGTTTTATAATAAATACGTTATGAATACATGATAAATGAAAAATAAATAAAGTACATATAATGATAAATACATATTCAATACCTTATTAAAGAATAAATGATAATTATAAATTGGATAAATGATGTATATGTAATAAATAAATATAAATGTAAAAGATACATGAATAAAAACAGATGAATGAAAATGAATGAAAATTGAATAACCAAAAGAATTTCATAAAAATAAAAAAAATAAGTAATGGATGAATTAGATAAGGATGAATAGATGAAAGACCGATGACTGTAGAGCTAAAAGGATGAATGGATGAATGATGAATTTAATCCGACCATATATAGGAAGCAACCCAATACTTCTTATCCACCTAATTCTACACTAGAGGAAGCTATACAAAGAATGCATGGGAACCATTGAAGGGGGGGGGGGGGTGAAAGGGGGATGATTAGGTTCTGGAACTGGGGAGTATTTTTTAGGAAGAAGCTGAAAAAGTCACAGGAATATTTTTGAAGTTAACGTCCCCCTTTCCCTCCCCTTCCTCCCTTCCCCCCCGATTCCATCATTATATTGTGTACTCAGCCCAATCAATCAAATCTAATAAAGAAATGGCAAGTATAACAAATTTGATACTAGTTTAAGCCACAATCTCATTAATATAATTTTGATAAAATATAATATTATTTTTCTGGGGTCAAAAATAATTTTCTCTAAATCAAAAATCTAATTGAGAGAAAAATCTCCATTGTAATGTACATCATCAAAATGCCATGTTTAAGCTCGATAAAAAATGCCATACATACATACATACATCCTTACACCCATACATACATACATACATACATACACCTATACATACATACACCTAGTACCATAAAACTGTGCAGCAGGAATTCAAGCACAATAGATTGCTTTTTTAAACGAGTTTTAGTTCATCATCATAGTCTCATCTTTTACGGGTAACGCTGTAACTGGTTTGTTGTCATATAAAGTAAAGAATAAATAGCTTTGAACAAGATTCAGTAAAATATAAAAATACAGATTTTTGTCGAGATTAATGACTTTATAGTTTATCCTACTAAATCCCCCATTTTTATAAATAAAAAAATAATTAACATTAAATTATAAAACAACGATGATAATAGAGGAACATACTAATTTTTTTAAAAATGATTATCTAATTAGGTTTCAATGTGTCTTCAGTGCTATCTATCGATCATCATTCTATCTATCTATCTTTAAAAAAATCCACCAATAGGAGAAAAATAAAGAAATTTAGCGGCGATATCAAATGGACAGTATTACTACTAATCATACTAGGGTGCTATGTATATATATTTTCCCTATTTGTTTATCCCTCCTCCCCTTTGACTCTTTTGTTAGGTATTATATATCAGCTTTCAGTCCGCAACCCCTTCCTTGGTGTATCCCACCCCCTTCCCCACTCCCGCTAATTCTATGTCACCCTTCCAATAATATCAACGCCATTTTTAAAAGTCATAATCCCCGGCCCCCCTTGCTTCACCTCTTGTTATATATATATATATCCCTTGCATGAACGATGATAAATCTTACCTAAACGTAGTGATGGTGTTTTGGTTCCTGTTCAACATGCTTATATTGACAAATTGACAAATTGACAAATTGACAAATTACTATGAGTCTATATAAACTGGTGTAAGGAGGATGATAACAAGAATATACGGTGATAACCAGAAAACTGAAGTAAAAAAGACGACATTAAAGCAATACTGAAGTCATTTAATGTTGTTCCGAAGCAAAACGTTTTTCTTTAGTTAGATATTAAATCACTTATTAAGTGCAAAATGGGTTTGTTTACACTGCGCAACTTCAATGCCTCATGTGCAGTGGGCTATTTAATGTCATAATTTGAGTCTAAGAGTCGACTTTACGCTCCAGAGTTTTCTGAATAACGCTGTCGAATGTTTCAGTGATTATAACCAAGCAAACGATTCGCAGAGGAGTTATAGTTTAAACCCGCAAAACCCAAAAATGCCTTGAAAACGCCTAACGGGGTTGAAAATTGTAAAGGGGGGGACACCCTAGTAATATAAAACATGTGTAACTAACTGTTGAAGTGAAAGAGTGTTAAAATATAGGAGTCTAAAAGTGCTTTATTTAGATAACTAGGAGTACTTTTTATAGGAGCGTAGGAGTGCTATTAAAAGGAGTGTATGAGTGCTATTAATAGGAGTGTATGAGTACTATTAATAGGAGTGTAGGAGTGCTATTAATAGGAGTGTAGGAGTGCTATTAATAGGAGTGTAAGAGTATAAATATTAATAGAAGTGTAGGAGTACTATTCATATGAGTGTAGGAGTACTATTTATAGGTCTTTATGAGTGCTACTAATAGGAGTGTATGAGTACTATTAATAGGAGTGTAGAAGTACTTTTAATAGGAGTGTAGGAGTGCTATTAATAGGAGTGTAGGAGTGCTATTAATAGGAGTGTAGGAGTGCAATTAATAGGAGTGTAAGAGTATATATATTAATAGAAGTGTAGGAGTACTATTTATATGAGTTAGGAGTGTAGAAGTACTATATGCAGGAGTGTAGGACTACTGTTTATAGGAGTGTAGGAGTACTATTAATAGAAGTGTAGGAGTACTTTTAATAGGAGTGGTACTATTAATAGGAGTGTAGGAGTACTATTAATATGAGTGTAGGAGTACTATTAATAGGAGTGTAGGAGTACTATTAATAGGAGTGTAGGAGTGCTATTAATAGGAGTGTAGTAGTACTATTAATAGGAGTGTAGGAGTACTATTAATATGAGTGTAGGAGTACTATTAATAGGAGTGTAGGAGAACTATTAATAGAAGTGTAGGATTACTATTATCAGGAGTGTAGGAGTACTATATGTAGGAGTGTAGGAGTACTTATAATAGAAGTGTAGGAGTATTATTAATGGGAGTGTTATATGTAGGTGTGAGCTAAGAGGTGTGGATGAGCTTCATAACGAAAGGTCTAAGGTTAATAGTAAAAGCTTATCCTCTAAATATCCCCAATGTATGATAATAAAACAAAATACATTTTGCATGTTAGGCAGAATTCCCAGAAACCCCAACGGAACATAAAAAGTTATCGTAAACATAAATAAAGGTGTTTACAACGTGCACTCTTTAAAGATGACAAGAGACACTAATAAAATGATTTATGTCAATATATTCCTAAATTTGTCGTTGTTAGAACTTGAGGAGTCCGATGCGGAAGTATTTTGCAAAGATTGTTCCTCCGTCCTCAGATTGTTTCCAGTTGGTTCGTGTTTGGGTAGTTTTTGCTGTAGATTGGGTAAACCAGAACTTCCGATCATTGAAACTTTTGCTTTGATGTTGGATTTTACTCTACAATTGAAGTTTTAAAACACGTTTAACAAGTTTGACAAAAAAAAAACATTTAAAAATGTTACGTTAGTTCAAGATGTAGGATATTTTAGATAACGATGATCTATAAATTGAATGTTAAAACATTCTTTAAACATATGTTCTAATATAATCCAAAAATGTTCAATATTTAAAAAAAGAAGGAACTGAATTAATCAACTACCTACTGCCGGTTCAAATTTGAACCACAAATTGAAAGGTTAAGTTTCTAGAAGGATTTGAACCGCGCGGCTGTTGTAGGTAGTTCAACGACCCCGCAAAAACATTAAATTCGATCTCAGATAGCTTTTTTAAACAGAAAACGGAACAAATAAAAAAGTTTTAAAAATAATGTGTTTTTATTTTTTGTTTAAATGTATTAAAGTGTTTAAGAGATAAAAAGATTTCAAAACGGCATGGTCTGCTATTATATCAATACAATGAAGACGAGTTTTAAATTTAAATTCAATTATTAGCAGGTTTTTTCTTTAATTGAAATTTGACACGTAGTTAAAGATAAGCTATTTTAATTGTCAGCTTCTCTTGTTTATGTGTATCAATGCTGTTTAAAAGCTTGATATAAACCTAATTGAAATCAAAAGTCGTCTTCATTGTATTGATAAATGCGAAGACGACTAGGTTTTAAAGTTTGGACAACGATCATGCCTTCATGATATATAAATTGTGAATATGGATATAGGTTGAAAGTATACAAGTATGGAAGAATGAAAATTTTGAATAAAAACTTCATTATGTTCCTTGGCACACGACCATCAGGCTTTACATCCGGCTCCATGTAGTCATAGTCCTCAAACAAATACAAATTAGTTGAATTTAAAAAGTCGCAACAATATGCACAAAAATGCGCAAAAACATATGTCTGTAGTCTGTACACTAGATATAATTTAATTTATTCTGACTGTCTCCTTATATTCATGATTCCCTGCAACTGTAAACTTGTTTCTTTCTTTTTTAAATCTTTTAAAAAGCTATCAATTTATACTATATGAAAGGCAGAAGACTTAATTTAACCTTAAGATCGTCATAAAAGATCGAGTATTAGATGGTCTTTACCAGTTCTATCCCTTGTTGGTAACCCTGTTTATCCATGACTGTAGAGTTTTCGCCAAAAAGCCCGTTATTTCTCTAACAATTACAATGGTCGATCAGTGACGTTTCCGATTGTGTTCATAAGAAAGATCTATATATCATATAGAAATTTAGCGTGAGACATCTAGCGGTCAAACTATCGTCCTTTAAAGTACGTTTTCAGGACGGGCTCTGTTCATGCGTTATTAGGGAAAGAACGGGCTCATAGGTTAATGTTAACATGGTCACGTAGGTACACTGTTCCAAACACGGAAATAGATTCTCTACGATCTGTACCGACGATATTAGTCTCTAAATACAAGATAAGACGAAGGTTGGGTAAGATCAGAATCAAAGTTTTTAACTGATCATTCTCCTCATCCATCCTGAAAGGGACAGTTAGCGTGATTTTAAGTGACCCACCATTTACTGATTTACATCCCTTCAATTTTGTGTCTGAGAAAAAATGATAGAGTTATTCTTTTTTTCTAACTTTAAATCTCTTAATATATATATAAAAAAAAGGTATTCATGCAGCAATAAATCAAACAATGAGATTTTTATGACATTAAACTTTTATTTAAATGAACTGTACACGGGCAGCCGGAGTACATTTGAATTTCCGAGCCGGGTCACCTTTCCGGTCCCAGTTTGTACTGTACATAGCTCTATGGACAGGACTAGCTGCAGGTGCAACAAGGTTGACGCGGTTAGACTTTATGCTTCATATAGGTTCAATTTACTTTTACCAAAGGGGCAGATGTGCGTGTGTAAGCATACTTTAAAATGAATTTATAGGGTGGCATGCCCGATTTACAATCATTCCCTTTAAACCTTGGTCTAATCAAAAATGATGATGTGGTTTCTACATTAAGAATTTCAAAATGGAAATTGTCAGAATTCAACACTTTTCAAAAGATAAACGATGAAACCTTCGATCCTTATTGACTCTTAGATAAAGGGTACTGTTGTGAATTTGACACGGAAATGCCCCTTTATGGAAGGTCATGTGAAAGTATGTTTACAGACCGTTTTAATTAAATTGGTTTGAAAAGTATCCCAGAAAGGATAATACTCCGCAACATAACATGAAAACCATAAAACTCTGGTATGAATGGAAGACTAATATTCTAAAGTTATGACTTTAAATAATCGAATAAACATGTGATACATACATTATGCAACTCATTTAACTTAATAAGTGAATTAATAATTTACCATGTAAAACTAATTTAACTATTGGTTTAATGTCGTGTTCCTATTCTACAGATTTATGTTTCTCAATGTAGTTATTTACCTTGATCAAATTTTCTGAGAATGAGTCCTCCAGGTCTAAAGATCTACCGTGAACCTCTCGTCCCGTCTCTTCCGTCCCATTTACTTTCTCCGTCCCGTCAAACTTTCGTCCCGTCCTGCACATTGATCATGTTAATGCATGAGCTTTAAACAATTCGTCCCGTCCTGTACATTAATCATGTTTATTCATGAGCTCTAAAAAATTCGTCCCGTCCTGTACATTGTTCATGTTTATTCATGAGCTTTGACAATTCTTCCCGTCCTGTACATTGATCATGCTTATTCATGAGCTCTAAACAATTCTTCCCGTCCTGTACATTGATCATGTTTATTCATGAGCTTTAAAAAATTCGTCCCGTCCTGCACATTCATCATGTTTATTCATGAGCTTTAAACAATTCGTCCCGTCCTGCTTATTGATCATGTTTATTCATGAGCTTTAAATAATTCGTCCCGTCCTGCACATTGATCATGTTTATTAATGAGCTTTAAACAATTTGTCCAGTCCTGCACATTGATCATGTTTATTCATGAGCTTTAAACAATTCGTCCTGTCCTGCACATTGATCATGTTTATTCATGAGCTTTAAACAATTCGTCCCGTCCTGCACATTGATCATGTTTTTTCATTAGCTCTAAACAATTCGTCCTGTCCTGCACATTGATCATGTTTATTCATGAGATCTAAACAAGTCGTCCCGTCCTGCATATTGATCATGTTTATTCATGAGATATAAACAATTCGTCCCGTCCTGCACATTGATCATGTTTATTCATGAGCTCTAAACAATTCGTCCCGTCCTGCACATTGATCATGTTAATGCATGAGCTTTAAAAAATTCGTCCCGTCCTGTACATTCATCATGTTTATTCATGAGCTTTAAACAATTCGTCCCGTCCTGCACATTGATCATGTTTATTCATGAGCTCTAAACAATTCGTCCCGTCCTGTACATTGATCATGTTTATTCATGAGCTTTAAAAAATTCGTCCCGTCCTGCACATTCATCATGTTTATTCATGAGCTTTCAAAAATTCGTCACGTCCTGCACATTGATCATGTTTTTTCATTAGCTCTAAACAATTTTGGCAACAAGCCCATGGGGTTTATGCAAATCTTTGCAATAACCCATTACTATTTTTTAAAATCTGAATATTTGCCTAAACCTCTAAAGTTCCGATATCATTCCAAATCTATGATATTTCAAGCTATTGCTACTTAATCTATATGGCAATGACAACCAACCTAAGCTAAATACTAATCTTTACATCAAACCGTTACATTTTAGATTTTTAGTTTAAATGACTTTATATGGCCTTAGTCTCAATGCCTACTTAATCTATGGCGATGGAAACCAACTTAGGCTAAATGCAAATCATTGCATATTAAACTATTACTTTATAGAATTGTTGTTAAAAAATACTTGCCTAAACCTCCAAAATTCCTTTTTTCAGATCTATGAAATATCAAGCTTTTGCTAATTAATCTACGGCAATAGCAACCTACTCAAAATGCTAATCTTTAAATTTAACCATTACTTCCTAGTAGATGCTTTATTTTTAAAAAAACTGAATATGTGTCTGAACCTCTAGAATTCCGATATCTTTTCAAATCTATGATATATCAACCTTTTCTACTTAATCTACGGCAATAGCAACCAACCTAGGCTAAATGCAAACATTTGTACCAAAACCAATAATCTTTGGTTTTTGTTTGTACTTGCATTGACCTTGATTTTCTAATTATTACATATTTTAAACCTGGATTTAAACGTTTAATATTTCAAATTTTGTTTCTAAATATAACTAAATTTATAGTTTGAGCTATCAACTGTCCACGGCATCGGTTTTCAAAGATATGAAAATTTAGATGATGTTACTATATTTTTTGAAATGATGGATTTTTTATATTTAGTTGGATATTGTCTATTTTTTGTGAACAGGAAATTCTAATAAAAACGTATTCTGTTTAATGTTTATTTTTGCATATTTTAACAAAAAAGGGGTTCGGAAATACTTTGTTTGATTATTTTCATTATTAATACAATATGCAATGGGGGGGGGGGGGGTTAAGCTGATTTAAATTTTTTATCATTTCCTACCTAATATTAGATTTGACTCTGGGACTCCTTCCGTCTGGTTTAATCTTGAGAACTGATCTAGGTTTCTCCGGGTCCACTAAACAGTAGTAATCATTTAATATTACTCTAGGTACAACCATACTTCTCTAGGTTTCTCTAGGTCCATTAAAGAGTACAGATCATTTAACTACTCTTGGTACAATCTTGCTGCTCTAGGTTTTTCAAGATCCATTAAACAGTACAGAGCATTTAACATTACTCTTGGTACAACCTTACTGCTCTAGGTTTCTCGGGGTCCACTAATTACAGTACAGAGCATTTAATATTACTCTGGTACAACCTTACTCCACTCCAAAAGGAAGGCTCCTATGATATATTGTACACCACGATGTAAATTGTATAAGCATGACTTCACAATTTGGTATCAAAATATTTGTAAAGGATTATCTCTTCTACGTGATTTTAAACTCCTCTTTCATTTTTCTTTTCTTTGTTTCTTAACTTATTTCATAATTTTTATCAGATTTAATTTATTCTTTTATTATACTTTGCTCTAAATTTGTTCTACTTTTATATAGTTTCTTACTGTTCTTACTCTATACGATCTTTTGTTTATTCCTTAATCAAAGTAAAATAAAATTTTTTATTATTTACGTCTTTTCCTCAATTTAATATGATAGTTTTTTCTACTTTTGTTGATACCATTTCAAAAGAAGAAAACGTTAGAAAATAAAAAGTGGTAAAAAAGGGGGCAGAATTGGGAGGGAGTGGGTGATGATAGGGGTGGGGTTATCAAGAAGGTAAAAATTAAATTATTAAAATTAAAATGTTTACCTATCATGTTTAGCTCAGAAAAGCTGTCTTGGCTTACATGAGGTTTATTCTGTAAACAACATAATGATAAAAACTTATTCATTTAAAATAAGAATAAAAATAAATATAACAGGAATTAAGAGAAGTTTGGAGTGGCATATCCAGTTTACAATAATACGATCAACAGATTTTTCTCGTCAAGAATGCGTGATTTTCTCTTAACAATTATTTTTTTAGTTACTCTGTACATATCCCCTCGCCCATTTCTGCTTTGGAAACAAGGGAGAAAATTGTCAGAATTAAACGACTTTTCAAGATGAAAAAAAAAGATATTTTCCACATTATTTATCGGATAAAGGTATAATAATACCATTGTGAATCAGATAAACCTTCTTTAAAAATGATTCTGAAAGTAAAATAATTTCAAAGCTTGGAACTTATTTGAGAAAAAGCGTACGTGTGAAGATGAACCAGGACTAAAGGAGTGTAATGTACCCAGAACAATTATCCAACCCACGGAGCTGAACCCTAACCTTGGGTTCTTCACCATACAGTTTAAATTCTACCCCGAGTGGATCTTGAGTGAGAAATATCATGTTAAAATCCATCTCTTGTAGTCGGAAAGGTGTATTTTTTTCCAGAAATTTAAAAATCAAAAATATTGTTGTTTTGAAGAAAAATCAATTCAATATCACGCAATGACAATTAAAAAAATCGGATGCCTTGAATTCTGTAAGAAATGATATTGTAAACAATAATTGTCTTGTAATTTTTTAACATAAAGGGACTCACGACATAATTTCTAAAAGCGTAACACTCCCATATAAACGCAATGTTACCCTGCATGTACATTGTACAGGGTGTCCCACGAAACATGATAGTTGGTGAAAAGTTTAAAATGTCTTCTTCCATAATTAAAAAATTTTAAAATTGATTTCAAAGTAAAATATATTTTAGTGTATCTAATACAGTATATGGAAAAAGATATTCAAAACTGTCATGTTTCGCGGGACACCCCTGTATGCCTTTTTCGAATAAAAAATAAAGGCATATATAAGGATAACTCCCTAATTTTTTATCAGTGCACGATTTTACACGCATCGGACGTAAAAATATTCAAACTCTTACGAGGCCACCTTAAGTAAATTTGAGTGTCCTTGGTGGCTTAAATATCATTAACGTTTTATGTGATTTCATTTTTTTCAATATTTTTTTTTGAATTTTTATCATTTGTGTTTTTCCTGGAGAAGAGCAGCAATGTTGTTTTTAACCCTAGGTGTTCTTCCTCCTTCGGTTCCCTGGGGGGCAGGAAACCTGAAACACAATTAGTTAACCCTAGCGATCTAAAACTAAGTTTAACAAGCAAAGCGCCAATCTTGTATGCCGAGCCCATTAGCGCCTGATCCAATCAGGGTTCAGTGATGTGTTTGTTGTCTATTCTGAACCAATAAAAAATAGTATGGTGGTAACATCTATCTTTCTATCTATCTCATTATCCAATTAGAGATAAATCCTTATATCGGCGCTATCAGTAAATGTAAATATTTACTTATACTGAAACTATAGTGGTGTTATCAAAATGAAAATTCTATGTGGGCCACCCTGTAAAGAACTTGCCTTTAACCCTATCCCTGCTGGGGTACTTGAAAACCAGGATATGCTGGGGGGGGGATCAATTTGACGCCCCCCCCCTCTAAATCCCATGTTTTATGTCCAAATATGACAAATGATACATCATTAGAAAGCTCTTGTGCTCTACTTTTAGAATCTGCAAAAAAAATTGCAAATTACAATAATAAAAATATTATTTAGGAGTCATATTATAGTAACATTAATTTCAAAGTAAAATATACTAGAGCAAAAGATTTTTTAAACGAAATAAACTGCAAACAGCCTTTAATATCTAATACAGTGTATGGAAGACGACATTCAAAACTATTTATCAACTGTCATGTTTCGTGGGACACCCTGTATAATATCAGAATAGGAGATAGGAAGAGAGCGTTATTAAAGAGACTGTTCCCTTAAAACCTATTAAACCTGGAAAAACGACGACATCTTACTCATTTTGATCAGATGGTTTTAAGGGTACCGTAGTGATTCGAGCATTGCCATCTTTGCAGGAAGGGTTATTTAAAATTACACGTTCAGTATCTTTACATATGATATGCGTTGAGAAATTTCATAACGTTGTGACTTTTTACTTGATAACAGGGGTGAACCAAATCTATGGTGATTTAATACTTTATATGATCCAAAATTCCAAAATTTAAAGTGTATCAATAAATGAGTATCAAAAGAGCCATTATAATACTGTAAATATATTTTTTCCGTGCAAGGAATATGCAAATAAACATCCGCAATTTGGTCAGTTTTATACATGAGGATTAATATTTTTTTTTGTGATTTAATTTCCATAATGGAACTGTTGCAGATGCTATTTCAATTTCCACTTTTTATATATTTATATACAAGCGTGAAAATGACGTGTAATCATTAATGATTCATCCCCGTCGTGAATATGACGTGCCACTGTAAAATTTGAGGGTCACAAGATCAGTACCTGGAAGCAGTATCTCCAAGAGCTCTAGGGTTGGTAACAAACAGATGAGTTTCATCAGGTATTGTAAACAGGGTCTGGGGTGAGCTCAGGGTTGGGTTTGTAGTCGGCAGAAACAAGTCCTCAACGCTCTGGGTAGGACTTTTAGTTGGGAGAAAAGATGGAACCTGGAACTCTCGTGCAATCTTTAATCAAAACAGTTTGATGTGTAATTATTTCAAAGTTTTAAAGAAGTTAGAATATTTTCAAAGTAACTAATTACTCTCTGCAAACTATAATTAAATAATCTGTATATCTTTGCAACCTGATGTTGAAGACATTTTAAAACAAAAGACTATAAAAGGTCCACACCATCAGGTTGTAAAGATATGGGAGAAAGCAAAATTGAGTTTGAGGCAAGTAATAATTTCTTTTGATGCTTAGTTTAAATAATATTATGCCTGGGGAAGTGAAGTAGTTTGATCAGCTGCTAATCTCATAACAGGAGTTGTCGGTGGAGTTACAAATATAGATATTGGAGTCTCTGTCAGATCAGATGGAGTTGTTTTGGGTGGCTGGGTTGATTTAGGAGTAGTGCTAGGTTGTGTTGTAGGAGTAGGAGTAGTTAGCTCTATAATAGGAGGATTAGGAGTAGTTAGTTCTATAATAGGAGGATTAGGAGTAGTAAGTTTTATAATAGGAGGAGTAGGAGTAGTTAGTTCTACAAAAGGAGGAGTAGGGAAGGGAGTTGAACGGGGTTCAAAATCGGGATTTCTAAATTATTTTGTTATTTCAATTTCATAATTTACTTTGGCTCTCCTTTCATTCGTTTTTATTCTTTAAACATTCATTGACTTTAATTGTAAGGGACTGCCGGTGTAATTGAAAGGGACTGCCGGTGTAATTGAAAGGGACTGTCGGTGAAATTTAAATGGACTGTCGGTGTAATTTATATGGACTGTCGGTGAAATTTAAATGGACTGTCCGTGAAATTTAAATGGACTGTCGTTGTTTTTTAAAGGTATGGTCGGTGTAATTTAAAGGGACTTTTGGTGTAATTTCAAGGGACTGACGGTGAAATTTAAAGGGACTAACGGTGTAATTTAAAGGGACTGTCTGTGTAATTTAAAGGGACTGTCGTTGTTATTTAAAGGGAACGTCGGTGAAATTTAAAGGGACTGTCGGTGTAATTTAAAGTGACTTTCGGTGAAATTTAAATGGACTGTCGGTGAAATTTAAATGGACTGTCGGTAAAATTTCAAGGGACTGTCCGTGAAATTTAAAAGGACTGGATTGTCGGTGAAATTTGAAGGGACTGTCGTTGTAATTTGAATGGACTGTCGGTGTAATTTAAAGGGACTGTCGGTAAAATTTAAAGGGACTGTCCGTGAAATTTAAATGGACTGTCGTTGTTATTTAAAAGGAATGTCGGTGAAATTTAAATGGACTGTCGGTGTAATTTAAATGGACTGTTGGTGTAATTTAAAGGGACTGTCGGTGAAATTCAAAAGGGACTGTCGGTGTAATTTAAAGGGACTGTCGGTGTAATTTAAATGGATGTTGGTGTAATTTAAAGGGACTGTCGGTGAAATTCAAAAGGGACTGTCGGTGTAATTTAAAGGGACTGTCTGTGTAATTTAAATGGATGTTGGTGTAATTTAAAGGGACTGTCGGTGAAATTCAAAAGGGACTGTCGGTGTAATTTAATGGAACTGTCGGTGTAATTTAAATGATTATTCTTATAAAAAGTAAAGTTCCCTTAAAACCATTATTTGATCAATAATGTAAAAAAATATCTTTGTTTTTTTCTTGCTTAAAAAGTGTTTAATTCTGATAATTACTCAATTGTTTTCCATTTCTTTCAGTAGAAATGAGCATGTCACTTTTGTAAAAAACACAGAATCGAAAATATCAGTTTTAGTAATTATAAACATGGATATCTAATTCATATGTAATTAATTAGACCAAGCTTTTAGGGTTACCGTTGTAAATCGGACATGCCACTCAATAAATGGGAGGTACCTTAAATATTAGGTTTACACACTTATAAACCCTTCAAGATTGATTGTATAACTTCCTAGGTCTTAAAGTGTTCTAACCCCCCCCCTTCATTGTTCATTCCCTCCACCACTATATTTTTTCATCCCTCCCCCCTCACCACTATATTTGCTCATCCATCCCCCCTTCACAATTATATTTGTTCATCCTCCCCACTCCCACTATATTTGTTCTTCCCTCCCCCTCTCACCACTATATTTGTTCATCCCTCCCCCCCTCAGTCACCACTATATTTGTTTACCCCCCCCCCTGTCTTAATAAGGATATATAAGGATATCCTGAATCTGTGAACAATTAATCCCCACCCCGCCAGTACTGTGGTATATAGTATACCCGGATAAGGAACCATATGAACCGATCTTTGTATCTTTGTATCTCTTGGTAACCCAATAAATACACTATTCTTGATGGTTTCGTTAAATTCAAAGAACTTCAAATTAATGACGGATAATAATTGTATAACAAAAATATTCCTTAGATTAAATTTCTCTCTAAATCTTGTCTTTTCCTTGGAGCTGAACCTATTTCTCAATTTCCCGTCAGAGTTAATTCGTTGGTTCTGGAATGTCTTAGCAGGCGTAGGATGCTTTATCTCTTTATCTTCAACTAAATATGCCAAAAATTGATGATAGTTAAAAGATGTAAAAGTTAACAATGAGTCTAAGGATCTGCAACATTTGATAATTATTAAAGGCATTCCTAAGCGTTTGAGACTAGTTAAAGGATCTATTGTTGTAGCCGGGATGGGTTCATCTTCTATCCTGTTCTCTATAGCATTGAACTTATCATTGATGTGTTGCTTCCTTCCTCTCCTTCGTTCCAGGATATTAGCTCGTAGAATTGGGTTGATTCTATCCGGTTTGCGTCTTTTCTTCACCCGGGACTTTGGCGGATTCCAGTAGTTCAGATTTCGCGCTTTAATGTTAGACTTTACGCGGGGTTTTCTTCCACCGGCAAACGTTTTAGGTGGACATTTAAACGGATTGAGACAGTCTCGGTTTCTGGTTATACCAGGGTTTATAGTTGGGGATACAAATTTAAAGTTTGACCTCGGAGGATTTGAGGTTGTTTCAAAAACTTCTGGATTCTGCGTAAAAGGCTCATCATCATCATCATCAAACTGAGGAATATCATTGACAAGAGGTCCTCGGTTTTCATTCCGACTAGATTCACGGAAACGGTTTCTTTGGTTGTTATGTTTAGCCAGCTCGTTAGCTTTCACTCTAGGTCTGGAACCAAATCTATTTCTCCGGCCTGATATTTTACCACGAAGTACGGGACCAACAAGGTTGTTTTCCTTTTCATTTTTAGATGGCTGTTCAGAATTAAAAGATGGCTGTTCAGCATTGAATGGTCTCTGTTCAGGGCGTAATAATGGTTGTTCATCATTAAAAGGTTGTTGTTCAGGACTGAATGATGGTTGTTCAGGACGGAATGGTTGTAGTTTAGGACTGAATGAAGGTTGCTCAGGGCGGAATGATGGTTGGTTAGGACGGAATGATGGTTGTTCAGAACGGAACGGTTGTAGTTCAGGACTGAATGAAGGTTGCTCAGGGCGGAATGATGGTTGGTTAGGACGGAATGATGGTTGTTCAGGACGGAATGAAGGTTGTTCAGGATTGAATGAGGGCTGTTCAGGACGGAATGAAGGTTGCTCAGGACTGAATGAGGGCTGTTCAGGACTGAATGAGGGCTGTTCAGGACTGATTGAGGGCTGTTCAGGACTGATTGAGGGCTGTTCAGGACTAAAGGCTGGTTGTTCAGGATTACTGAAAAAGGATTGCGCAGGATTGAAAGAGGATTGCAAAGGATTAAATGGTTTTTGAGGTTTATCAAAGGAAGGATGAAAAGGATCTTCCAAGTCTCTGAAAGGTACTGGAGTAAACTCAACAGGAGATACATCGACAGGACTTGGAGTAGGACGAGGTTCAATCCTGGGTGGGAAGGGCTTAGGTCTATTAGCAGGAGGAGGAAGACGACTAAGGATGGAGAGAGGTATCTTGGGTTGAGGAGGGGGTCCCAGGTTAAATGAAGGGGATGGGCGGGGACTGGAAGGCTGGGTTGCAGGAGGGAAGGTCACAGGGTTTGGTGTAGTTAGAAGTATGTTGAGCCCTGTATCAGGAACTGGAGTTAATCCATCCTCTGGGATGAAAGCATTGTTCTGGATTGTAGGAAGGAATGAAAACGGTCTCCGGGTTGGGATAAATGGTATGGTTGAACCATTATCTGTCTCCTTCTTCAGATCTCGCTCTTTAGCTAATATATTAGCTTTGACACGGGGAGCTCGTCCATCCGGCTTCACATCCGGACCAAGGAACGGTATCTCTGTTGTGTCTTCATCATTTTGAGGTTCTACGAAGTCAATTTTATTAAGCTGGGAACGATCCAACTCAACCTTCTTGCTCCCTTGTTTCTTGGGTTTATCGGAGCTCTTCCCAGCCTGCACCAGCAGATTATTTATGTTGGATTTAACTCTAGGCGTTTTTCCGTCTGCACTCGTAAATGGCGGGCTGTCAAAGGGGTTCACGAGATCCTCATTTGTCTCCAGGTTCACACCAACATTGGTATTCACAGGAGACTCAGTAGTATCTACATCATTCTCCTCATCTCCCCTTAACCCTGCTTCCTGTACCTCTGGAGACCCTGGAGTTCCTATGAATCTATCCTGAAACTGTGAACTAGGAACAGGACCTGGAACCTCCGTCCTTCCTCCCTTGTTCTTTAATTGCTGACGGATATTAGATTTAACCCTAGAGTAAATTAATCATTAAAAAAAATTAAATGGGACTGTAAGCGTGATTTCAAGTGACCCTCCATGCGCGCAAAGATGTCGATCTACAATATTGATCAGATAAAGGGTTCAAGGTACCGTTGTAAATCGGACATTGTCATCTTTTCATGAGGGCCACATGAAAATTATGCTCAAATTACAAACTCTAATTTTATGCTCCCTATATCTTTGCAACCTGATGGTATGAACCTTTATTATTTCAAACTTTTGCTATTGGATCTAGAATAATTCATGAAATATTCATGCCACCAGGTTGCAGAGGATATAAGGATCTAAAAGTTTAAGGCAAGAATACAATTCTTTAATAAACATATCGTACCTAGGACCAGTTTGAAATGATCTCCTAGTGGTTGTGAATCCTGCAGGGATAGGGGTGGTAGTAATGGGTGGATTTATTAGTCCCGCCCCTTCTCTTAAATCCCCCGGAGGAGGTAGAGGTCGTCTCGGTGCTGCATCCTTATCCTAGAATAGAAAAGATTTTCTAGGTATTAATGTGATTGATTCTGATATCTCCGTTTTGTTGGCAGTACAAATAAGTCACTTGTGTAGAGAAAATAAAATTAAAAGTAATCCGTTTTCCAAATTATAAAATTTATACTTTTTCCGACATGCTTTAAGGGTTATACCGTTGTGAACCGGGCGTTGACATATTTGCATGGACGCTCACTTTATATTACGCACACAGTCCCTTTAACAAATGATTTTACAACTTTTTTTATTTATTAAACATGATGTGCATTTAAGTGAATTCTTGTATTAACATATATTACATGAGTCAAAATCCACGGAAAATGATTGAGTATTTGCCACAAACTCCTAATCCTTATATCTTTTCAGTCCAATGTCAATGTCAATGTTATAAACCTTAAACATTTTTAAACTATGAATCATGTTAGATTAAATATTATAAGTTTGAAAAATCTAAGGTTTACACCATCAGGTTAAAAAATATAGGTATTAGAAAACTTGAGTTTGTGGTAAAAACTCAATCACTTAATTCAAAAACGCGATTTGGCTAATTTTTAATACTGAGTGTTAGAAATGGGTCATAAATGCCTTTCAGTAAATGCTGTTTTGGAACTAAAATGTCCCCCCGAAATAATTCTTTATTTTTCCCTCTATTCTTCTCATTGCCCCCCCT
This sequence comes from Eurytemora carolleeae, assembly GCF_000591075.1. NCBI lineage: Eukaryota > Metazoa > Arthropoda > Copepoda > Calanoida > Temoridae > Eurytemora > Eurytemora carolleeae. The sequence goes on along the minus strand of NW_019396252.1, from coordinate 174,398 downwards.
TTCTTTCCCCCCCCCCCTCGCAGATGAAGATAAGATAAGATAAGATAAGATAAAGTTTATTGCTAAAATACATGTATCTGTGTACAGAACGAGTTTGCAATTACAAATTGATGATTATATTAACACTGTACTGTATAAAGCAATTAGATGGAAAATAGCTCTTGGCTGTTTTGATTATTTTTTCCACCTAATTTTAATAATGATAACAAAACGTTTCAATTAAATAGATTTAAGGAGAACTATTAGAGATCAGGGTGAGAATTTATCTTATCTTATCTTATGAAAGTATAAAGGTGTTCATGAAGAATAATAATTACTTTTCCGTAGCTAGGTTATTCAGACAGGGAAAGGTCGTCATTAGTTCGGTTAAAAATTAACATATCATGGAAAAATATATTAGTTGAAATTATAAAATTCATTTGATTTTCTGAAAATAAAAAAGTGAAAAATAAACAATAAAAAGAACTCTAGACGTTCCTCTCTTACTAAACAAAGGGTTAGACTAAAACTCTTAAAGTTTGACGAAGGTTAATTTTAGAATTTTGCCAGGACTAAAGCATTTAAGAAAAGAACCATTTTCTACTTGCGGGGGAGCAAGCATGTGAGAAAATAAATTCCGTACAGTCGTTTAAAAAGGTTCATTCTTTGTTGTTAACCCTGTACGAAGCAGGACACCCCATGTCTGATCAAGGATGAGATATCCGTGTGCTTTATCGCTGAAAATTTGTTATTTTTTTACTTGTTGCTGAGATAAAGGTTTAAACGGTGGCTCGGAGAAACTATACTATATGTTCACGTACTATGTCGAGTAGTAATCACTAAAGTTAAATTATAATTAATGTGTTTTCCAACCTCTTCATAATCATATTCGTTGTCGGGACTGCTGTCATGCCCTCTACCATCATTCTGCAGTCCACTGCATAGATAGATAGATAGACAGATAGATAGATATATTGATAAATATATGAATAGATCGAAAAATATTTAGATAGTTAAATAGATAGAAAGATATATAGACAGACAGATATATAGATAGACAGACAAACGGCAAAAACCGTTAATTTTGAATTTGTTAAGGAACGAAAAATTTCCATTCTTAAAAGAATTAACAGGTATAGGTACAGGTACAGGTACAGGTACAGGTACAGGTACAGGTACAGGTACAGGTACAGGTACAGGTACAGGTACAGGTACAGGTACATCATATATACAACTATACCTGGAGAAAGATGGCCGGCTAACGCCTAAAAAACGGTTGTGTTCCTGGATTCCAATATCTGTGTAGTCTGTGTTAGCGTAGTCTTCATAGTCCCCTTCATCAGAGTAGTCTACAGTGTCAGGGTAGTCTGATTCAAATCCAAAATCATGTTGGATAAACTGAAAAATCAAAAAAATAGCCAAAATCATCCGTTTATGCAACTGCACCTTGTGATATTAATCCACTCTCCACTAAACGCTACTATATCTTCGGTCAGTGTACTGCAAATTATGGAATTGATTTTTTTTTCGGAATCTTTACTTTTCTTGGTTTTTTATATTTCATTTTTAGCTTTATATTCACGAGAATCAAGGGGAAAACTGGATTTGACCTTAGAAAATGTCACTAATTTGCTTTGAAAAAAAGACCTTTATCCCAGAAATAACGAAACTAAAATCCTTAATATTGGCTAAAAATTCTCTCAAAAAAATCAAAATATGTTTAAAACATATTTTAAAATATGTTTTTTTTATATTTTTTCCCTAACCTGTAAAGATTGTTGACAGTCAACGTCGAACCAGTTTGTACAAACCAGGTGCTGTTGGTCAAACACTGTATCGTTGGGACACAGGAAATGGAAATCTTGAAACTAAAATTATATAAATTAATAATATCTAAGAAGATCCAACTTTGTGGGAAAGACTCAATTCCTTTAAAATATAAGACCAAAATTAGTTGTAAATTTTCAGTTCCGTCCTTTGTATGTATTCATAGAATGTATTTCAAAATTCGACGATGTATTCCTTATTATGTTATAACCCTAACCCTATTTACTAAATTAACCCTATCCCGATTGGGCTATTTTTTCCAATATAGTTTAGAGGGGGGGATTTCTAACCCCCTCCCTTCTATGATTTTGACCTTAGAGTTAAGATAGGGAAGTATGATATATATGTCCCTTGTCAAACTTGCAGGTCTTCTCATTGAAAACATCAATTAGACCTCTATCTATCTATCTCTATCTATCTCTATCTATTATGGTGACAAGGAGGATTTAAAAACAGTTCAAAAAGTACGCTGAACATTTTTCAAAAATAAGTATTTCTTCTTTTGACAAATTTTAATATGTGACATGTTCATTTTTTAAATATATCAATTTTAACCTTGTAGCTTAATAAGTAAAAAAAAATATTTTGAAACACCGACCCACAGTTTGACTGTACTCCACCCTGCCCTATACATTACAAACGAAATAGCAAAATTTGTTCACAACATTGACGTTTAAAAAGTGAAATAACAATAACAATAATAATAATAATTATAATAATAATAATACCTCTAACAAAAAGTTGTAAAAGACTAAAATTCATGACAATGAATATGGAAATATTAATATTGACGAATGCAAATTTAAAGTTTGCATACTTTGACGGCTCCAAACCATCATAATAAAGTCATAATGCTTAATTTTGCAGTATGCAGGCAATAAAACGTCGCAAAAGTGTAATTATATTTGCACTTTTACAACATCATGAAGTTTAACTTTTATACAGGGCACGCCTTGTGCAATTGCAATTTGACCTCATATCTCAGGTTTAACCCTGCCACAACTATTCTACTGCAAACAAATATTAATTTATAATTCATTAATTAAATAATTAATTAGTCTTTAATCTTT
>NW_019396252.1:105804-171418 GCF_000591075.1 Eurytemora carolleeae | reverse complement strand
GGGTTCCACAACAAGATCCTACAGGGGTTCCACAACAAGATCCTACAGGGGTTTCACAACAAGATCCTACAGGGGTTTCACAACAAGATCCTACAGGGGTTCCACAACAAGATCCTACAGGGGTTCCACAACAAGATCCTACAGGGGTTTCACAACAAGATCCTACAGGGGTTTTACAGCAAGATCCTACAGGGGTTCCACAACAAGATCCTACAGGGGTTCCAAAATAAGATCCTACAGGGGTTCCACAACAAGATCCTACAGGGTTTCACAATAAGACCCTACAGGGGTTCCAAACCCAGATCCTATAAAAAGGTTCCAAAACCATATCCTAAAGGTGTTCCTTTACCAGATCCTACAGGGGTTCCTTTTTCAGATCCTACAGAGGTTCCAAAACCAGATCCTATAGGGGTTTTAAACGAGATCCTACAGGGATCAAAAAACCAGACCCTACACGGATGACACAATCAGCTCTACATGGATTTTCCCCAGATTCAACAGGGGTTCCATTTTCAGATCCTACAGAGATTCCAAAATCAGTCCTACAGGGGTTAAAAAATCAGATCAAACAAGGGTTCCTTTACTAGATCCTTCAGCGGTCCCGTTACTGGATCCTACAGGGGTTCCGTTATCGGATCTTACAGGGGTTCCATTACCGGATCCTACAGGGGTTCCGTTACCAGATCCTACAGGGGTTCCGTACTGGATCTTAAAGGGGGTTCCGTTACCGGATCCTACAGGGGTTCCGTATTGGATCTTAAAGGGGGTTCCGTTACCGGATCCTACAGGGGTTCCGTTTCCGGATCCTACAGGGGTTCCATTACCGGATTCTACAGAGGTTCCGTTTACGGATCCTACAGGGGTTCCGTTACCGGATCCTACAGGGGTTCCGTTTTCGGATCCTACAGGGGTTCCAAAATCAGATATTTTGATAGGGTTCCATAACCTGATCAAACAGGGGTTCCTTTACTAGATCCTACAGAGGTTCAAAAACCTGATCCTATATGGGTTCCAAACAAAAACAGATTCTGCGTAAGGTTTTGTAAGATTCTACAGGGGTTTAAAACCCTGATATAAAAAAAAACAAGATTAAATTTTTTAACTACAATGCTAAACTTTAAGGGATAAAAAAAACATCCAACAAAACTTCTTTGATAAATGAACTATTAAAAAAAAGTTCAATTTAAACTAATGCTTTTAAGGTGCCTACTGCCTACTAACTACCGAATGTGCCCTTTTAAACCATGTTTTTGTCACAAAATCTGATTTCTTAAATCCCTATTTCTTTGCAACCCAGATAATCGAGATATTTCATAATATGAATTATATTAAATCAAATAGTTTTAAGTCTAACCCTATCACAATTGGGCTATTTTTGTCTAATATATATTGAGGGGGGGGGGTGTTTTCTATCCCCCCCCCTATGATTTTGCCCTTAGGGTAGAGATAGGGGAGTGTGATACATGTCCCTATTCAAGGCCTGCTCATAAAAAAAATATTAGACCTCTAACTGTGATGGCTATGTGTAAGAGAGGATTTTTAAAAAGTTTTAAAAGTATGACGAAAAAATTTTCAAAATTGGTTATTTTTACTTTTAACAAATATTAACATATGGCACATGTTATTATATCCATTTTTCAAGGGCTTTTAAAAAATATATAAGCCTTAGCCTGTAGCTAAAATAGTTAAAAAGTTATGAACCATTTCTGATTTCTTTGAAACACTGACCCGCCATTTTACCTTCCTCTAACCTACTCTATGCATCAAAAAAAATGTTTCCAACATTTGTTCACAACTTTGATGTTGAAAAAGTTAAGAAGTTTTTTCATTCTAATGTAATGTAAGCCATTTTTTTTAATTATTCAGAAGAAACCACAATCGTGATAGTGTTAAAATATCAAAGGTTGTAGAGATATTAGGATTAGAAAGATTAAGTTTGTTGCCAAAAGTCAATTGGTAGTAGAGTTAACTTTTAAAATTTTTAAAAGTATTCGACCTTGTCCTCGCAGGTAAAGCTAGTTTCTGGAAGAGCGTCTGGACTAAAGTTCCGAGGCCGAACCTGCGCGCCGGTCAGAGTCATCACAAACAAACCTGAAATAAGAGAAATTACAAATATTTAATTTTGCTTCTAAATGATAAAAATTTGTTCTAAAATTACCATCTTTACGGATTAAAGTATATCTTTGTAACTGGAACCAAAATTAGGAATTTTTGTAGATCAAATATTTTACAGTCAATTTTCAAATATACAAGGATTGGAAAGTGTTTGTTCCTAAATTTTCATGTGATGTGAATTAAGGAAAGCACATTAGAGTTGAGTCGAAATTTTCATGTATCGAATCTGAATGTAATTCTAGGATTCCTAGACTTATATTTAGATTTAAGAAGTTCAACCTGTCATGTTTAAAGTGTGTCCACTGTTCAGCAGCTACATTACAATTCAAAAATTGGTAAAATGTTGAACACTTAACGAACAGTTTATTTTTGAATCTGTTGAAATGGGCTTCCTCTAATTCGAAAGAAACTTTGGACATGAAGCAAATTCTGATCACCTCAGTCTATTCATAAATCGACCTGTACCTCCTTTCAGAATTTGATAACAGTCCCTTTAAAAATGATTAGTTCTATTCAGCCGTCCTATTGCCCCCTTAGTCCCCTCATAATACCATTGTATACCTTATTCATTCCATCCATTTTATTCATCCCATCATTCATATTCATTTCATCCAGTTATTACTTCTCATTCTTTCAAAAACTTCTAAAGTATCCCATCCCATTCCCATCCTTTAAAAAACTTTAATAGCATCCAAAACAAGTTATATTCTCATCTAACCCTAATCAAATCCTTTTAAAGCCATAGATGCAATCCAATTCACTTTAATCTGCACCCAAACAGAGAAGTAAATAATATGAGTATAATTCATTGGTTTCAATATTCTTAATCTCTCATAAATGTATTTTGGTATCTTAAATTATGATTATCATCTTATATTTGGAGAGAGGAAGGAAAGAGTAACGCTAACAATTAAAACCATTTCCTTTCTTCTTCCTTCCTAAGTCAGAATTCTCAGAAAACATTATAATTACCCCCCCCCCTCTATCCTCTATCTATCCGCTCTTCAAGCCTCCTTCCCCCCCTTTCTTCACCCCTTTTCACCCTTTTTCACTGAAAAATAATTTTTATTTTAAAAACCTCTCCTGCTACTATTTTATTACCTCCTACCACCTAACCCTCATGATTCATTATCTACCCTTATTCTCCAGTAATCTTCATTTTTTCCTAACTCTACTTTTTTCTCCGTTATTTATCATATCTTCCTTATTCATTATATATTCCTTTTTTCACTGGTATTTCCTATTTTCCTTAATCTTATCTTAAACTTTCTTATTCTTTAATGGTCATCCCTATTTTCCTTAATCTTTCCCTAAACTTTCTTATTCTTCACTGGTATTTCCTATTTTCCTTAATCTTTTCTTAAACTTTCTTATTCTTTACTGGTCTTCCCTATTTTCCTTAATAATATTCTAAACTTATTTATTTTTTATTGTTTTAAATTTGTAAACATTCTACTGGATTCTATTGTCCTATTTAATCCTTGTGTTTTATCCTTTTTCCCTTTTCCCTCCTCCTTCCCTGTTATCCGTATTCTTCTATCTGTACAGTTAGTTCTGCACATGCATTTTATGAATTCCTTATATTTTTAAAAATATTTTTCTTACTGACTTCTTGGCTTTGAAGTTCATCCGACTTGCAAGCTTCTTTCTAACCTTACTTAACCTCTTTTTCCCGAACACTCCTCCTTCCCCTTCCCTTTACCCCCCCCCCCCTTCCTTATCATCTTCCCCCCCACCACATTTATCCTACCTCAAATGCCCTTTTGCATCCACAACTTCTAAAATACTGAACGCATTGTAGTTTTAAGAAAAATATCAATAGCGATGTTGCTTCAAGTTCCGTTTAAGTCTCCAAGGAGTGGCATGAAGTTTGATTGCAATGGTGATGATGGGATTGAAGAGTCTTGAAATTTAATTTAATAATTGAAAGGAATTCTATTGTTAATCCTAGATCTCAACAGAACAAATACTTATCTTATTCTATACTCATGATATCATAATTCACAACGGTAAACTTAAACCCTTAGTCTGAGTAAAAGTGATAAGATATTCCTCTTTTCTATATTAAATTGAGATTCTGTGTAAAAGTGGCTTGCATATGTATGCTGTGAGAGAAAAAAACTGTTAGTATTTCATTTTTCTTGTTATATACAGATTTATTCAATGTCTTTTACGTTACACATCAATGCAAAATTTTAAATCTTTATAAAGATAAAAAATTAAAATTTTAAAAGATATGTGTAACGCATGCATTTAATATCATTCGCCCACGAAATAAATTTTTGTTATTCATCGATCAAATTTATTTATAAATATTTCTACTCTGGAAAAATATTTTGATGTTTTGAGCCTGTAAAGAATGGTTGTTGGCCTTCAAATACCTAGTTGTTGACGCTTCTTTGTCGAGAGCACAAGGGGGGGGGGATTAAAAAATGGAACGAGGATGCATTGATATTCAGAATATGTCGGGGGAGGGGAGGGGGGGTAGGGTTAAACAAAAGAGTTAAGCACTAAAGACTAACTTAGTATAACGAAGATGCTTCTTTGGTATTCATGAAAGAGCAGATGAGGGGGGGGAAGGGAAGAGTGATTCTTGAAATTTAGTATATTCTGTTTGATCGTAGTCCAAGTACCGCACCTTTGCTCTATGTCTGCAATGCTTCTCAATTTATTGTATTTCACTGACATTAATGTAAAATCGCTTCATAAGATCCAGATTCCAAACAGATCGGTAGATTTAGATTTATAACCCTTTCCGAATCTGTTTTAAGCCTGTTACAAAACAGAAACAGTGGAATAAACTGATTCTAATATAATTCAAAACAAGATTAGAATAAGGAACTGTTTTTGCTATTTTCAAAACAGGAACTAACGAATCTCCTGTTTTAATCCTTAAACAAACAAAAAAACAGTAAACCTCCTGTTTACTCATACTAAACTAGAAAGAGAAAATTTCCTGCTTTTAATATTTACCAAAACAGTAACAGATTCAAAAGAATCTCCTGTTTTTAATCAATGCCAAAACAAGCATTCAAAATTCATAAACAGGAACAGATGATTCTCCTGTTTCTAACCTATTCCAACACAAGATTTAAATAGTCTCCTGTTTCTAACCTCTTACATAACAGGAACAGAAGAAACCTCTGGTTAAACCTATTCATAAACAGGAACAGAAGATTCTGCTGTCTCTAAAACAGCAAATTTCCTATTTCTAATAATACCAAAACATGAACAAAGAATATCCTGTTTTGAATCATATATTCTATTAAATAACAAAAAAATATCGTGTTTTTAACCTCTTTTAAACAGGATCAAAATAATTTTCTGTTTCTAACCCCATCTTACAGACAGGAAAAGAAGAATTTCCTGTTTCTACCTTCTGTTATGATTATGCAGCACATTAGTCGATTAGATGAGTCGGCAAAAGCAAGAAGGAGGGAGGGGGGGTTGTAGATGGGAATAAAAGAGAATGATTAAATGATATTTCATTGAACATGAGAGTAAACAAACTGATTTAGTGCCTCTGATTCAGCTCCAGGGTTCTTTAATGACGACCTGGAACTCTGAATTTTGAATTTTGTTGCTAACTTTGTAAATAGACCCCAAATGATGAACTTATTGTCTTTGAAAGAAAAAAAACAAGTTCATTGCTGCACAAATGATTATAAGAATTGAGACTCTAAAAGGTTTGTGTACAGGCGTCTCTGAATGTTAAGTCTCATTCTTTGTGCCTAACGCTGTGCTGCACAATGAACATTTAAAAGTCTTAAAATCTCTGGAAATATAGAAACTGAAAGCGCTGCAGAAACATACATGAGAAAGATGCAAAATGGTTAAAGGGACAGACCGGCTTTGTAAGGTAGTTAAACCGGGTATGCAGCGTTGTGGACAAATTCTTTAGGATTCATTTGAGACATATAAAACGTTTCCACGATGTATAACTACTGAGTTTGAGTGCATAGTCGACGTTCAAAATCATGAATTTGGGTAGGTACGTCTTCAGAATCTTTTTTTTTTAGATTATTAAATAACGACGACGAAAAATAAAGTAAAATTTATACAGTAAACTAAATAAATGTTTAGAAACACATTTCTCAAAAGAATTTGTTAATAAATCGAAGTTAGAATTAATTATTTACTTTTTCATCATTATATGGAATTTCTTATTTTCTATGAATTTATTCCCAGATTTCTTCAAATTCTTCAAATGTCGCCTTTTCAATAATGATTCCAGACAATCTGCAGAAAATCTTTTTGAAAAATGAGAAACTAGAAAAATGAGAAAATAGAAACTAATAATTGAACAAGATTAGTAATTTTCGATGATAAGAGTTAATTTTTATTTTCTTAATCTGTTCCTGAACACCTATTTAGTTTACTGTAGAATTTTGTTTCCAAAATTCTGAAAATGTATCCACCCAAAAGAACGATTTTGAACGTCGACTTTATGCTGAAACTCAGGATTTACAGATCTTTAAAAAAGTTCTATATGTCTCAAATGAATCCTAAAGAATTTGTCCCCAACACTGCATACTCAGTTTATCTACCTTGCATAGCCAGTCTGTCCCTTTTAGGCTGTAAGTTTAATATTAGATAAAACGGTTAATATAAAGAAACATTGACTTATTCCTCCTTAACCCTATTCCTGCTGGGGGGGGGGGTCAATTTGACCCCCCCCCTTATTTTTTTTTACATAACTCAAAAAGTATTGGTCTGAGGCTGTTGAAATTTTCTGACTTTTCCTACATACCCAAAGCCCTCTCTTTAGGCCGTTTTAGGCTTTAATAAGCTTTAATACTAACTGCCTGAGTTCTCAGGCACACTGCCTGAATGACTGCTTTTTCCTGTAGCAAACTAAATCTGTGTTTTGACCCATTTTCACTTGTCAGATTTTGATAAAATTTTGCTTTTTGGAAAGCCTTTGACATAAGGAAACGAATTGCACAAGTTTTGCGAAAAAAATTGCAAATTTTTTGCAAACAACCTGTCAAAGGAAATTTTCACGTTTTTAGTTTTTCTTGATTAAAAATCAGGTTATTTAAAATTTTGCAAAAATGTTTGCATATTTAAAATGGCATGGTCAAAGGCTTTTCAAAAATGTATAATTTTTCATTTTTTGGACAATTTTTTTTTTGCAAACATTTTTACTGTATAACTGGATTTTGCGATAAAAAGTTCAATTTTTGCAAATTTGCAAATTTTTTTGCAGATTCTAAAAGTAGAGCACAAGAGCTTTCTAATGATGTATGATTTGTCATATTTTGACATCAAACATGGGATTTAGAGGGGGGTCAATTTGACCCCCCCCCCAGCATATACTGGTTTTCAGTTACCCCAGCAGAGATAGGGTTAAACGGTGAAATGAAGCAATTTTCCTTTTTGCTAAATTCAAAACTGGAAATGAGAAATTTAAAAAGGAGAAAATAAGCAATTTTAGAGTTTAAATTTAAAAATGCCTTCTGGGAGAGAATAAGGTAGGAAATTCATTCAAACTAGTGTTATATCAAACATTGAATCTAGTTAAGTCTGACATTGTTTTCCTGTTTAAACCCTTTTTGTTTGTTTCGTGCTATCCACATGGAACAGTTTCTGGTTCAGATTTAAATGTACATTCAGAAAGTGTCACTTTTTTGAATAAATTAAAATTAAACCTTTCTGCTTGTTTAAATCATTAACTAAGGGTAATTTAAAAAAGACGGTGAATGGCATTAAAGGGACTGTAAAGGAAAACTGAAAGAGGGTATAGGCTGAAAGCTAATCACTTTAGCTCTTGATCACGACCCATGAAAGTTATATCTGATGTTCCTATCTCGAGAAATTGATATACAACTTTGTCAAATTTCTACGAAAATTAATATATATACAATTTTGTATAAAAGTAGTGGGTTTAGATAGATCAAATTCAGCAAGTAAGCAACCAATCTGAAAACGATAATATCCCAGAGAAAGCTAATTGTAACTTACGTTTACTCCAATTCTAATTTTATATTTGTTATTTCTATTTTTAATAGATTTAATTCATAATATCATTTATAAATCCGACTTGACCAGAAATGCCACCAATGGCAGTGCAGTAAAGTGGTCAATTGATACAGGCGGAGACAAGTGACCAGTATACTGCTCTGCCATTGGTGATATTTCTGGTCACGTGATTTAAGTTTCAAATTTCAAAACTTTAAATATATGAATTTTCGTATAATTTAAACAGAGTTTTATAACAATTTCTCGAGACAGGAACATAAGATAAAACTTTCATGGGTCGCGATCAAGAGCTAAAGTGATTAGATTTCAGCCTATAATACCCCCTTTGATTTTTCCTTTACTGTCCCTTTAACTTTTAACTTTTAAAATGAATGGCTAACTAGAATTTTAATTATTTTAATGGTTGGAACTAACCATTAACGAAACGGCTAGAAAAAGTTAGAACATACCCAGCCCTATATAATAACTAATATAAAAGTTTTAATAACAGTATAAAAAAACATTGGACAAACAGAGTTCAATAATTAAAAGGGAAATAAATAAAACACATTTATTACATACAATTCATTGGTTCACTTCTGTTTTAAAACTAATATAGTAACTGACAAGTATTAAAATAGCAAGGTTGCGTACGAATCTCAGGTTTGCACGGAGAATTTATATTAAATAACAAAGATTAATGTCTAAAGGCGTATGTAAATACAGCATTTTAAAATGCTGCAGGGTTACCCTCAAAGGATGAGACTGTAAAGACGACCTGAAACTCTTTAGATATAACGTTTTTAAGGTTAAATTATGTATTCTATCATGAACATCGTCTATTTTAAAGGCCTGTTCAACGATTGGGCAAAGAAATGAAACAAATTTACAGTTGCAGGGAATCTAAAATATAAGAAAGTCTCATCTTATGTTGTTAACCCTGTTTATTGGCATATACACTGACACAAGATACATACAGAGAGACTGAGAGATCAAAAGAACTTTGGATTATGAAGACGATATTTAACAATTTTAACTATATTTCAAGTTATAAAGCAAATATTTTTAATGAGTCTGTGTGCGCTGCATTGATATGGTTCATGTTTATTGGACTATTAAAAAAAGTAGCTTGAGTTTTCTTCCTTTTATACAGTTTTATAGGGCTCACTGACGTCTGACACATACATAGATTTAAAAATATATATATACAGGGTGAGTCAAAAAAAGTTTGATTAGCGGCGCCTGGTGAGAAATTGTACCTGTTTTCTGAAACTCTCCTATATTTGTGTTTTTTTCAAAATTTTTTGGTATATTTTTTTTTTTGGTGGAGTGGTGCTCAAAAAATCCGCGAACTCTTTTCTCTCTCTAACTCAAAAGTTCAGAAAAACAAAAATGTATATATTTATTTGTATTATTTTTGATCAATTTCTAAAATTTTATAAAGACTGAATCGCAGAATTACAGAATTGCTAAATTTTAATAAGAAAATTCACAATTTTCAATTATCCAAATATCCCACCTGATCTAGATCTTTTGTCTTGAATTCTGGAGATAATCTTCCTTCATCATATACAACTCCGTCCTGGATTACGAGTTCTTTCATCTTAGTAGGTTTTAGATTCCTCTTCACTCTTTTTGATTCCCACCTGACCAAATACTGTTCTGCTTTCTCAGTTTCATTCCCTGGGTCCCATATGTGCTCTCCCAGTAAACAAATCCCACAGTTGTCATCCTGGATTAAGTGTTTTTTGTGACAGTATTTGGTTCTCCATCTTTGCATAAAACCTGTCAACTTCATCTCTCTCCTCCATCAATGGAATACCGGATATGACGTCAGAGGCACTCCAGACCTTTCTCTTTTCATCCACTTTAAACCCCTAATCCAATCTGATCCCTTGGATACATTTTGTATATTAAACTTGTTAAGATTCAGCTCTCCTAATTCTGATGATAATTCATCCTTCTTCGGGTTCCACTTATACCAGAATAACTCATCAAGCCAAGGGGTCTCGAACCAGAAAATCACATCATACCAGGATCTCTTCCAAGAAAAGAATCCCTCTTCAACACCAGACATCTCATCAATCTAAGGCATCTCACCGAACTCGGAGATCTCTTCACTCTCACTAATCCCGAAAATCTTACCTAACCAAGAGATCCTGATCCACAGGGTCACATCAGACCAGGATATCTCTTCAACACAGGATATCTCATCAATCTAAGGCATCCCACTGAACCAGGAGATCTCTTCAAACCATGAATTCTCTCTAATCCAGAAAATCTCATCACTCCGGGATAATTCATCAATCCCTGACATCTCACCAAACCATACTCCAAACCAATAAATCTCATCCATTCCAAAGTATCTTAGAAGCAAACAAGGATCGTTCATTGACCCCTGATCATCACAATTCTTCTCAGGACCCCAGCCTGGCTCCAGATCACTGGGATTGTATACTAAACAGGGATCACACATTAAACAGGGATCGCCACTCTTCTTAGGGTTATCAATCTTCTTAGCCTCGCCATTCTTCTCACAATCGCCAGTTTTCTTAAAATCATTGTTTTTAAATCTTCAGTCGTCCTAACTCCATCAGAGTCCTCATCAATCTTAAAATCTTTACTCTTCTTATAATCGTTATTTTTCTTAAATTTATCAAGCTTAAAACCATCAGTCTTCTTAAAACCATCAGTCTTCTTAAAACCATCAGCTTTATCAAAGCCATCATCATTCCTAAAATCTTCATTCCACTCACTATCGTCATTCTTCTTAAAATTCTCAGATGATTCAGTCGTTTTAACATGTTTATATACAAAGGCAACCGCGCAAGCCTACAGATTTGAAGGACTATGGTGAAGGTATAGCAACTTAAAGAATTCAAGATCTAGCTAATCAATTTGAAAATGTGATTTTTATGAACGTACTTAATTAAAGGAGAGTAATAGATGAAATCCTTCTGCTTTTTCCAATAAAATATGTTTTATTTTGAAATATTTGTTTGTTTTTTTAACTTATAGAAATGCCTCTGCTCCCCAAAACTACTTAAACTTTATTTACCCTTCTCTTCTTCCTCCCTCCTTTTTAATATCTTTAATCATATTTCTCCTTCAACCCTCCTTTTGTGTAAACAAAACTCCCCCTTTAATTTATTATCTATTTACTAATGTATTGTATCCTTGCCTTTCCATCGTAACTTTATACAATAAAGGGTGAACCTCATGGTCATTCTCAAACATTTAACATGCAGGGTGTCACAGAAAAAAATTTCAATCGAAAATGCATTTTGACATTAAATATTTGTAACGTAATCTTTATTTTTTTTTAAATAAAAATTTAGTGATTTTCGAGTTTTTTGTTTAAATACAAAAATTTTAACCAAAAATTGAACATTATTCACTACAGGACACCCTATTTTTAACCTTCCTCTTGTCACTCTTAAAAGGGTTAGCTGTGGGAAGGGGGGTGGGTACAAAAGCATCTACCCATTTATCAAGTACTTTGGGGTGCACAGAGGAGGGTAAAACTGGATGGTTTGGTTTGATGGTTGAGGGGGGGGTTGAGGATTGAGGGGGGGGGGGTTAAGGATTGGGATGGGGATTGTGCATTTCCCATCTTTCCAATTCTTTTAATCCTACCCTTCAATTAACTATTTTATACATAATATTTCATGGTACAACCAACCTTCTGCAATATTGTCTTTTTTTTAAGCATAAAATAAGCTTTACAGTGCAAATTCTTCACAATAACAAACTGCAAATATCAAGCATGTATAAAAACAACAATTATAAAACTGTATTTTATACCATCATCATCCTGGTTTACTTAATGCGTTTTCGATATTGTTTTCATAGATTTATAGCTTATACTCACATCATAATACATCAAACCAATTCAATAAAATTTGGAATCTCAAAAAGAAAAGAAATTACTCAAAAAACTATATGAATATATCTTTTCATATTTATAAGGTGAAATGAAAAAAAGTGCATGATTTCTGTATCAACATAATTTGATATCTTGCTCTAAATCCGCCAAAAATATTTACTTTAATAATTGAAATACACAGTCCAATAAAAAAAAGTATGCACTAGCAAATGCGAAAAATATTCTTTCCTGTGTTTGTGGCTTGATTGTTTGGTACAAAACGTAAATTAAAAAAAAAATTGACTCAAATAATTCAACCACTTCCCTTTAATTTTATTTATTTTTCCAACAATTTTTTTTTAAAAATTGAAAGTATACAACATCAGATTGCAAATATATAATAGTTTGAAATTTTAGTTTGAGGCAAAAGCTGCAACTTAAGTGTACAAAATACTTAAATTTTTTTAAACCTAATATTTTTCCAATAAAGAGGCTAAAGAAGTCTTTGGTAATTAAAAACTAGCGCTTGTTTCACTTTGAAATGGTTTTCAAAGTGCTTTAAATATACTTTTAGATTGTTTCGAGTTATTTCCTATAAAACTTTTTGTTTAATTTTAAATTCCAGCATAAATAAAATCTTCCGTTAGAAATAAAATGTTCAACAAATTCTTGAAGATAGAAAAAACAAACAGACAGAAAAAATTGTAAAAGTATCTTTTTTATGATCTTCCAGACAGTTATTCCCCATAACATAACCAACCAATGTGTGGAATGCAGATGTGTCAGCTGATAAGAATATTAGAAGACGACAAGGTCCATATTTGGTTTGGATTGGGAAAGGAGCGTGAAACTCGTGGATTATCGCATAAGCTTGTAATACGATACAACACGACATCACACCTAACCAAACCAAACCGAAAAGAAAATGTTTAAAGAGTTTTATTTGGGCCTTCAGTCCTAAGCTACAGTATCCGGTATTTAAGATATTTCATAAATGAACATTTAATACAAAGGACAATACATAGACGGGGAATTTAATGCACATGTTTATATAGATAATTTTTTTTCTATAGATAAGGTATAACGTATATTGATATATGAAACAGGTTTTCGTCTTTTTATGAATTGTCTTAATATGAAAATGTTCATCAATACAATGTTTTATCTATGAAATGTAAATCTGTGAAATGCTTTTCTATTATATACATCTATAAAACATACCAACACCCTTTAATCAATAGGTGTCTTTACGTTTTTTTCTCTACAAACAAACATAGCCTTAGTCGTATTATGGAATATCTAAATTTTAACAAAACATTTTTTTATAAATTTTAAAATCCGTCAGATTTTAGCAGTAATTAGTTCATACCTTCTTTATGAACTGTTGTGCAAACCTTGCATGTGCAAACTCTAGAAAATTGCTAGGAAAAATGCAAAATTAAAGGAAACCGCATTGCAAAGTTTTGCTTTACAACTTGATTTGTTGAATAGGTTCCTATTTTGCGCTTAAATCACAGGCCAGGGAACAAAGGTTAGAAGGGTGTGTACGCTGTACAGCATCTTCTTTATTTGTTTATTTTGTTTACAAATGATAGTATTTGTGAGTCTAGATTATGGTCTATTGTTTGTTGTATAACGTGGTATTGTATTCCAGGGATTTGAACGCTTCACATTCTTTAAAACGTAACTTAAAGAGACTGTAAGCGTAATTTCAAGTGCCCCTTTATGCAAAGATGGCAATGTCAGATTTACAACGGTACCTTTAAAAATTAACTAATCAAAAATGTGGAAGAAACAGCCCTTTTTCTAACTCAACAAGTGTCAATTTCTGTAAGTTTTTTCATTGCCTTTTTTTGCAGAGAAAGTGCTAAAGAAAAAAACCAGTTTAAATAAACAAAATCATTGATATATAATTTAGAATTGATCAGACAAAGCTTTTAAGTTGTAAATCGTGAATTGCTATCTGCGCATTTAGGGTCAAACTTCCTTTAATGAACTTTAGAATAATTGCAATTATATAAACATTTCTCGGAAGAAATAGTTTGTAAAAAATTGACAAAGAAATATAATGCAGTACACTGTGTAAAATAGAAAGATACCTTTTGTACTTTAGAAATGGATTTAAATAGTCTTATCTATATGATAAAACAAGATATTCGTATATATATATATATATATATATATATGTTGTCTATAGCCTGGACACTCAGGGTTTGCCGCGTTAAAGGCAAAAAAATTCTAAAATTTTCTCAAAATTGTTTGCTTTCTTTTTTAAAATTTTTTTTCCACGATAACGCCGGGCCCTTCAGCTAGTATGACATAAAACACAACTGTGCAGTGTACTGTACACAGACCCATTTCACTTAATAAGATGATTTCCAACCTACTTCTTGAAATATTTGCTTTTAAACTCAGGATACGAATATAGCACATATTGCTTTATAATGGCGCAAGGACAGCTACTGTTAAACATTATTTCAGAAGCAGCGCCATAAATGGACGGGCACAGGGAGGCAAGAAAAAGAGAATCTGTGGACGTGCAGATGGAGAAAGGAGAAAAAATATGAATATTTGAAATTATTAACTGTGCCTCTTTAACTTTTATTTTACAAAAATTATAAAAAATAAATTATAAAACATTTTTAAAAAACTTGAGATTACTTAAATGTCATATTCTTTTTTTCCCGAAAAAAAACTGTTTTAAGTTTAATTAGGTCAAAATTAGAACTTTTATTGCCATACAGTAAGTCTGGGATTTGAGTTTTATTTAATTTTTTTGCATCCGACTTTATTTGAACTAGCTTGAGAACCCAGAGTTGCCCAGGGTTCTCATAGTTACTCCCACCGTTTACCCGCGCTTGGTCGTGAATTACAATTTTATACAAGTGGACTATTTTATAATCTCAAAACTATGCTAATAACATTCCCATAGTTTCCCGAGCTTCACAATCAAAATTTGGGGCAAATCGGTCAAGGGGTTCATAAGTTGTGATCGGACAAACCAACAGACAAACAGAGATTACATCTTTATAAATGCAGAATGGTCCTGGGAATGTAGAGGCTCTTTATTTTTTATCTTTGAAATAATTGCAAGAGCTCAAGTTGTGAGAAGAAGGCGTAAATATTTCCTGTCATATTGTTTTACCGTTAAAAATGAAACCCTGCACGCGGATTTATTTTAAATTTGGTCTTTCTATAAACTTATAATTTGTGGTGGAAAAGTGGAATATCTTTTCAGCTTTTTACAGGGTTACAAAGGATGAGCCTTTAATGACGACCTGAAACTCTTCAAATATGACAATCTGAATATTCAGTAAAAAATATAATTTTTAGATTGTGACAGAATTATACAGATTTTTCTATTTAAAGAGAAAAGTTTTTTATTTAAATAGTTTTGACTCACCTAAAGCTAATCTTAAAATCATCTTCGGAAAATGGGAGTTGGAAGATGGAGAAGATAGAAGATTCACTAGGAATCCGCATATCTTTGTTTACAGTGTAGTGCACTGCATGGTTTGTGGGAGGAATCTAAACAAAACTCTGCCTGAGCAGCGAAGTGGTTTACATTCCCCAAGAAACTGCAGTACATTTGTTATATAAACAAATATAGGGGCTTCCTGGTTTATTTTTCTTGGCCCTGTCAGTCTATATATTACATTGTCTGTTAAGCAGGATATATTGGGCATTTTAAAATACTTCAAATTACTGTTGGAAGATGGACAGTATGTAGGCAATACTGATCTCAAAAATATAATGGAGTTTAGAATGCAAATTAATCTTGACTTGTCTTCTGTATTCTAAGTTAATGTTTTTTATTTCCACGCTATGCATGGATTGTGTATGTGTTCATCAAAAAAAACGTCCTATAAAACCAATAAAATGACCGCCGTAAAACTATCTAAACAACGGTCCCAGACCCCCCGAAATTCTAAAACTATCAAATAAAAGGCCGAGAACTATTAGAATTGATCGTCCAAGAACCATCAAAAACTTACCTAAAAATTATCGAAATAACCGTCTTAGAACTATCAAAATATCCTTGCTAAAACTATTGAAATAATCTTACTAGAAATATCGAAATAACTGTTCTAGAACTATCGAAATAGTCGTCCTGGAACGATAAAAAAACCTTCCTAGAACTATCGAAATACCCGCTCTAGAACTTTAAAAAAACCGACCAAGAACATACATATATATATACACGAATGTCTTGTTTTATTGTATAGATGTTTAAAATGCATGCATTTAATAAAAATATCTCACACGGTTATCCGCGCTTGGTCTTAAATTACGATTTTAGCTATTTTTACCTTTAAAAGTGGACCCACTCAACTTAGAATATTAGAACCAAATTAAGAACATTAACGTAGTTTTCCCGAGCCGAGTTCCCCAATCAAAAGGTTCATTAGTTATGATCGGACATACAAACAAACACCCAAACTGAGATTACAACTTTATACATATAGATAGAAGGACCTGGGGCAGGGGGGGAGGAAGGGATGGGGCGTATAAAATTGCTTCCATTTACATTGTTCATCTTGTTCTTTTGTTGTCAAAGATCAAGATACTGATATAGAAATACAGGACAAAAGTAAAAATAAAATCAACACAAATATTTTATAAATTTGTTCGTCACAGACAAACTTTTTTAAAGATATTATGAAAATAATATAATCTTATATTTTTTCTAAGTAGGGTGTGAAAAATCACAAGGTAAATACTCGTTTTAGAGGCTGTTACCTCCATTTAAAGGTTGAAATGTTCGATTTACAACGGTACCCTTAAACAAATTGGTTTGATCAAGAATGAATTTGATATTAAAAGTGATTTGCATATTTTTCTTACAGAAATATAATGAAGGGTATTTTTCAAGCTTTTTCAAGCTTTTCAAGCTAGATAAACGACGAAATCTACCAAATTATTGATGATTAATAGGGTTTGAAGGGTACTGTTTTGGATCGTGCATATCCCATCTTTAAATAAGTGATTATTCACCATTACGACAGTTTCTTAAACGTGGTAAAAAACTAGACTGCTCGCATTTCTTGAATTAGGCCTGTGATCCAAAATATTGCATTTAATGCTTGCATGCACTTTGATTCTATACGATTGTATGCCTGTATATTCATGGTATATAGGCTTGGAATTTAAGTATATAGGTCTGAAGGAAGTGATGGGTAGTTTGAATAAGTGAAGCGTGCATACTGCATAGGAGTATGTTGGTGTGGGTTTGTGTGTTTGGTTTGTGTGTGTGTGTGTGTGTGTGTGGTATGTTTGTCTATGACCTTCATTTCATGACCCTACTACCATCGTACGCTAAATACTTATCTGTCTACAGGGTGTCCCAAAGCATCTACCTGCAGGGTGTACATTGATATATATCTACCCACAGGGGGTCCAATGAAAAAACATCTACCAGAATATGCATCTTTCTACACAGGGTGTCTCGAGAAATGTATCTTCCAACAGGATGTACCAAGAAATGCATAGTTCTATACAGGGTGTCCAAAGAAATGCATTTTCCTACAGGATGTACCAAGAAATGAGTCTTCCTATACAGGGTGTCCCAAGAAATGAATCTTCCTACAAGGTGTACAAGAATGTGCATAAACCAACACATGACAATGTGAGTGCATTGCATTCAATGTCTGCATGTGTCAGTTTATTGAATTTATATGCATCTAAATCTTACACCTTATATCTCATACATCATAGTACATTACCCATCAAGCCATTATCCAACAATTCCATCCACGCTTCATTCATTCAGTCTTATCCCACCTTCATTCATTTATCTATTTATCTATTTATCTATAAATATATATGCATGTAAATCTCACACCTTATATCTCATACATCATAAGTACATTACCTATCAAGCCATCATTAAACAATCCCATCCAAACTTCAATCATTGAGTCTTATCCCACCTTCATTCATTTATCTATTTATCTATTTATCTATAAATATATATGCATGTAAATCTCACACCTTATATCTCAAACATCATACTGCATCATCCATCAAGCCTTCATCCATCAATTTCATCCAAGCTTCATTCATTTAGTCTTATCCCACCTTCATTCATTTATCTATTTATCTATTTATATAAATATATATGCATGTAAATTACACACCTTATATCTCATACATCATAGTACATTACCTATCAAGCCATCATTAACCAATTTCATCCAACCTTAATTGATTTATCTATTTAAAAATATATATGCGTGTAAATGTCATACATCATATACTACATTACCTATCAACCCTTCATCCAACAATTCCATCCAAGCTTCATTCATTTAGTCGTATTCCACCTTTAATTATTTATCTCATATCCCATGTTTTTAATTATTTATCTCACATCCCATGTTTTTAATTATTTATCTCACATCCCTTGTTTTTAAACACTATGGTTGAAACCATTTAAAGTTAAACTTGGATTTTAACAGGTTAACTCTTTCTTAAGATTTCTAATGTTTGCGAACAAAAATAAAACAGAGAGTTGTATATCAGCTCAAATAATTTGATGTCAAATAGTGACCGAGTATACAAATTTAAATTGATAATGAAAGGTTGTATAAAGTAGTTGTAAAATTGTAAAAAGGGGATAGTTAAAAATAGTTATATTTCACTAAGATTATCTTTGCTTTTCTTTTATTCTCTTTAATTCCTTCATGTATGATTGTACATATAAAAATGCGGATAAACTACAACTTTGAAATTCATCGCCATTTGCAATTATTGTTCTCAGATTAGGCCAATCAGGCAGTCCGACACATACCCACGATAAATGAAAGTTTAGAGACAACTGTACAGTGTACATATACTTGGTTCCGTCTTTTTTCCACTGCCTTTATAGACATAAGACAAAAAATATCTTCAGGTCGTCATTAAACTCTGTACATAGTTGTAAAACAGGGGCAATTTGTATTCGACCTGAAGTTTTTAAATCAAAATGATTAAACAAACCTGAGCTGAAAACTTTAGAATAGTGGATATTGAGATTAATGTGTGATCCTTTCTTTTTCATAATATCGAGAGTAATCTAATCTTGTACTTGTATCCTGAAAAGTGTATAAAATTCAACAATCCATATTAAGCCGATAAAGGAATTGAGTCTTTGCCACAAACTCTGATTTTCCAATCCCTATATCTTTGCAACCCAATGTCTTAAACCTTATTTATTTCAAACTAAGTATACTGTTAGATCAAATAATCTTAGTTTGAAATATCAAAGGTTTACTCCATCAGGTTCCAAAGATATAGGGATTTAAACATTTAAGTTTGTGGCAAAAACTCAATTCCTTTGAAATTTAAGATTATATACAGAAATGGCAGGAACTCTCTAATTTAGAAAAACCGGTTTTTGATTTTTCTCTACTATATCCAAGAAAGAACGGGTTAAGAAGAAAATCAAAAGTTTGTCCATTGGATACTTAGATTAAGTAATCGGGATTAAGGATATATCATTCTAAAGTTTTCAGCTCAGGTACCTAACAATAAATAGGAAATGAAAAAAGATGTTACTAAACGCATGCAATATGAAAAAAGTAAAAAAAAAACCAATTTAAAAGAAATAGAACATTAACATTAAGAAGTAGACATTAAGAAAGAGTCAAAAGTGAGAGGAGAGGGAACAGAAAAAAATTATGTAACTTTACCATTCATCCCTGTTTTTGTCCTGTAAATTGTAAAGCATAAATTTTCACGCCCGTTGCGACTCTAGGAGGGGGAAAGGCGGAAAGCGTTGGGTTGAAGGCAACATATCAGCTCTCTGTATATGTAATGCATGATTCAATATTGAATACCACTGGGAGGCAACTAATCCTTCCTTTTCACGACCCAGGCTTAGAGCACAGTTCATATAGTTATGCAAACTAGGTTTACAGAACATCTGCATTGGGAGGGGGGGGGGGTGAAAGGCTTTACATAAGAAAAATATAGCACGAAATGGAAGAAAAAAAGAGTTTTAAGTAATAATTAAAAAGATTGAAAAATCGTTCTGTGAATTATAATATTCTGCATTTTGCCAATCCTTTTTCCATCATTATACAATAATTTTACCAAACAGCTAAATGTATCAAATGTTATTTTTTGGTTGCAAACTATGATTTTGGCCATAACAAACTGTAAATTGTCCAAACTGGCAAAGAAGGTTTTACTCTCACAGGTAGAAACACTCGGGCTTGGAAATTAATTTCGATATATTTTATATCCTCGTCAGTCCTTAAAGAATGGTGGTATTGTCAAAACGAACTGTCTCAGAACAAACCATTAAACGAAGCAAAACCTCTTCACAGTTGAAGTGCAGATTCAAATACGTACAACGATGCAAATTTAGAAAACAACAGTTTTTGGCAATAATGAACGATTTGCGAAAAATTGCTCAGCTCTCGTTTGGTTCCTAAACCCCATCAGCCCTATTTGGTCCCTATCGCCCATCCTTCTAACATCTCGACCCCTAAGTATTATAACTTCTTCCGGCATATAATTAGACTCAACATCCATAGCTGCCAGCAACAAACACACACTCATAACTACGGACACCCCAACATAATTCTCACACCGATCCACACATGCTACAGGGGGACCTATAAAACTATGGAATAAAAAAGCGACTGCTAGACTCAAGTTATGATTTTAATAGTTTAATTAATATGAAAAGCAGCAATTGTGCAGTGTACACAGACCTATTTTCAAGCCACTTTTGGTAGTATTCTTAACTTAATAGCAACATGAATTTTGACATTAGATTGTAGTGCTATCTTCCTTTAGACAGTTGTATGGGATTAACTGTGTTAAAATTGTACATCAACTCTTGAGATTGGGTCGGACTTGAAGTGTCGCCATTAGTTTGACCTTATCAAGCCATTTTAAACTTTTCTAGGTATATTGTGTTTAAAAACTAGCTTTGAAAAATCCATCCTTCATTGCAGAACGGACAACTTTTGTCTTCAATGTTTAACCCAAATGGTTTAACCGAAACGGTCTAAAATGTGGTTTACATAATTATCTTATTGTTTTAACGTATGGAGAAAAGCTTAAAGAATACATTTCAATTAGCTTTCTGTAGAATTAATATGCTTATACATTCATTTTTTGGACATAACTTTTAATTGAAACTATAACTTCATCCTCAGAGCAGGCCGCGCGCTAGGAATTTTGAATGTTATTGTGAAAATGGTGGATTTAGCGTGGAGCTATTAGGCACTGTATAATTCTGTTTAAAGGTTGAGTTTTGTTAAACTTATTTTTTTAGCAATTTGAACTAATTCAACCATCTATATGCAATGTGCATCAGTTGGACTTGCGTTGGACAATGGAATTTTTTGAAAAATAATATGGAATAAGATACCCAAACTTTTTTTCTACACAAAAGCAAAAAATGTTTTAAATTATATTTAAAAAGTAAAACGAAATTAACCCAGGCCGAGTTAAATGTATTTATTGGGAATTTAAAAAATTGGTTTCAACATATTTCTAGTGTTTGTTTGGGATGGACATTCGTTTTGTGACCGAAAGAAATATTTAAATCGAAAGAACGAGCAACAGTGTTGGTTAAAAAGTAAATTGAATGCAAAAAGTCCTCTTTAAAACAGTAGTTATTTGGTATTTGAAATTAAATAGTGTAAAACCATTTAAATCCACCATTTAAACACAAATTGACTATATTTGCAAAAAAATAATCAAAAAATAAAATCTAAACCTTCTAAAAATTTGAAGAAAAAAAACAGAAAGGGAAAAAAGTAAGAACTCAAAAATAAAACAAAAATGATAAGACACAAAATTAAAACTGAATTTTTGCGTTACGACAAAAAGTTGACTTAATGACAATTTGAAATTCTTTAAAGAGAGCAACTTGGAAGTTGTTTTTAGTCTTTTATACAAGGACTTTTCTTTGTGTTAAATATTAATTGATTTGGATAAAAGATGCAAAGCTGCAGACAATCTTAAATGTATACAGACTTAATAAATTCGGCACAGTAGTTACAGTCACTGAATTCTCATCATTTGCTGGTCATCTTAAGCTATGAATAAAACATACAGGGTATCTCACAAAAGATGATACTTCAGAGACGACATTAAAAAAGTGGAAGATAGACTTTTTTTAATGTTTCTCTGCAACTAGAAACTTGCTTTCTTCTTTGCCAAATCTTTTAGTAAATCAGTAATGCTGCCATTTCATTGGTCTTAGGTTTAAACTTGGCATTTAATTGGGGTTTAGGACTTCAAAAAAGTTTCATCCTGTATGGGTAACCCTATGTGTGTACATATATACACTTATAAAATCACTTATTAGGTTTAAGGAATTGAGTCTTTGCCACGAACTCAAATTTTCTAATTCCTATATCTTTGCAATATGATGGTGTAAACCTTTGATATTTCAAGATTATTTGATCTAACAGAATTCATAGTTTGAAATATCTAAGGTCTATGACATGAGGTTTTAAAGATATAGGGATTAGAAAATAAGAGTTTGTGGCAAAGACTCAATTCCTTTGTCTGTTTACACTGCACAATTTCTGTGTAGCATGCACATTGCACTTTTTAAAGTTATATCTTGAGTCTAAAAGTCGTCTTTCCTTTTTCAAGGTTTTCTGCTTATCACCGTATGTTTATGCAAAAAAACTTGCATATACGTTCATAAATTTAAGATGGTTTAACTGTGAGTAGATTAAAGATGATGAAGCGAGATAAGCATCTATTACTGACAGGTGTAATGTAGGAAGCGAAGGGTGTTCAAGAAAAACATCAGGGTTGAAAGATGAAAGTCTGTAATACAAGAAATAAGTTGTGACATTCAGTAGTGATCAAATAATTCTGGCATTTCCAAACTGTGTTCTTCCATTTTTGTGTTTACCAGATCGAGAAACATAACATTTCATTAAGCTTAATGCCGCAAACTATTTCTAAGATCACAGTCGATCTTTAAGTCATCTTTCAATGATCATATTTTGTGAGACACCCTGCATGTTTATATTCAACCAGGATATATATGCATGACCCCTTCTAACCCTTTCTTGATGAAAAATATCTCTGGTAGAATAGGTTAATTTAAGTCCGTGTTCAGCAATCGGAAAACTAATTAGTAATAGACCTAGTATAGGTGGTCTATTACTGTGTTAAATATTGCAATATATAATGAGTTTTTATGCACCAGTAAATCGGGGTGCATCGCACCACGCTTTGGTTTCATGCATTTATTTTGACTCCGAACACGTTTTCTCAGCTTGGAATGGGTGTAAGTGTTTTATTATTTTGGCCCTTATTTGTTTAACCCTATCATGATGGGGGGGACTTGAATTGTGTATATCATTCAAGCAGCACATGCTGAACTAAATTTGCATTTCTTGAGGCAAGTATTCTATAATTTTTGCCAACTTAAATTTGTAACGCAAATCAACGCAAATCCTGCGCCCTAACAGGCGGAACAAATCAAATCATTTTAACAAATCTACAAAATTACCCCAGATCAGGGGTGCCCACATATGGGGCAATAGGGGCTAAGCTGACCTCCATAGGATCGTCAGTAAAAACTAAGGATCACCACCCCTCATGCTTAGCCCCCTTTGACAAATTGATGTATAACGGTGGATAAGTAAAATGTAAAAAAATAAAGTTACATTTCTTAGTTAGAATTTGATTTAGTTTATTTTGCTCCTAACCGACCCCGGTGTTTCTCATACTCTATTGAACTCCCCACTTACTTCCTATTTCCTGCAAATGTAATATATATATATATGCACTTCTCTGAGATTCCGTTATATCTATTCTTAATTTTGAATGCTTACATATTTACTGAATACATAATATTGAATACTCCCAGCTTTAATAGTAATCTAGGCAGATTCAACACTGATATGAGAGCTACTGATATTAGAGCTTCACGCACCTCTGACCCTTCAGTAAAAGTAAATTAAACCTAAAGTCTGACCGCGTCAACCTTGCTGCACCGGCTAGTCCTATTGAGTGCCTGCTTTATTTACCCAATGTCCGGGCGATACATTACAAACTGGGACCGGAAAGGTTGACCTGGCTCGGAAATTCAAATGTACTACGGCTGCCCGTGGCTTAAAACATAGTCTGTAATGTTGCTGTTTTAGCAATATTCTTAATTTGGTTCCACTGTTTATCATGGAAAAGACAAAGTAGGTCAGATTCCAACGATTGTAATTGGGCTGGAGCTTGTTCAGCGATTTGTTATTCACATAATTAGAGTTTTTTTTCTACTTTGGAATATGAATTTTTTTGAAAAAAAGAATATATTTGTGTATAGTATAATTAGCTAAAAAATGCAAATAAAATATGAATTTTAATATTAACTACATAGAGTTTGTGAATTGTTTATAGAATTCAGAATTACATCTTTTATCATAAGACGGAACTCTTATGTTGAAATCAAGCATTTTTACCTGTGTCTTATACAGACCTGCGGATATCTCGTGGTCGTCGAATACTGCAGGGATAATTAATTTAGGGATAAAGCATTTATTCTAAAACTTAAAAGTGCCCACATAGGATATCGAGATTAGTATTACTTCTAGCAATAAACAATAGGTACAATTGGTTACCCACAAAGGAAGACTGAGACTGAAGAGACATTTGTACGAAATTTGTTTATTCCGTTTTTTTACATTCAGGTTTTTTTTCTAGACTAAAACTGGCTTATTTCTGTGCTAGCTAATTTTTAAACCATCAAGCTACTCATCTAATTTTGATTTTCCTTACAAGTACACATTAGAAACTTGAATATTTTTGTTTTTTCTCAAACGCTCTTCAAAAAAAAAAAAGAATTATTAGATAACATTTTCAATCTCAATCTTGCGTCCAATTTACTTAGCTTAACGCATTGGTTTTTATTAAATATTGAATAAAATGCTATTGGTTAAGCCTATATATTATTCTATTTAGTTCTTACCGCTAAACAAAAGTACAAGGTTGCGTGATTCTCAGAACTCCGGTAATATAATCATGGGACCATTGGATTAAATCGAACAACCTTTCTTCAATTTAAACACGTGAACAAAAGAAGTAGTTCAACCAAGTCTACGTGTAGTTCAACTATATCTCGCTGTTCTTTTAATGTATTTCCAGATCAACGTTGATAATAATTAAGAATCTACATTATCATGTCAAGTGAAATTTCAGTGCTGAAATGAAACTGGTCTATATGTAGTAAGGGGGTAAACTGTTGCTGTGGTACGTGACTGCGTGTAGGGGTGAAACCTTTTTAAACATCTTTGGATATTATACTAAGATGTCGTTAGATAATTAATCAGCAGTAGTCAAATCATATTTGTCTTTTTAAAGGGAATATAAACGAAATCTTAACTGACCCTTTATTCTAAAAAAGTTGGCATGTCCGATTAACAACGGTACCCTTCAAAACTCTATCTGAGAAAGATATCAAAGTTTTTCTCGAAAAGTGGTCAATTTGGACAATTTCCACCAAAGTCTCTGGTACATAAGAGTCCGCAAGTCACTGCAGGTAGAGAAACCGCACTTTATAAATGAGGATATCTCAATCAGTCTCATGGATATGTTGCACTGGGCGCCTACTAATCCTATAGTTGAACATGTTATGAACCAAACTCTATTGTTAAATTTGTTATATACTATGCACTCTATAGACCGAAACTAATCTTAGAATCATGAAATCAAAGTTTTTATCGCGATACAGCAATTTTCCTTTTAATGATATAATTGGTTGGTGGTACTTTGTTGTTAAGTATCTATTTAGATTCAAATTGTTGGCTCGTATCTAATAAACCTCAAAACAATTAAAACAATCGAAGACCCATTTTTTTGTGATAAATCAAATGATCCCACGGCTGGGCACAAAAATAAAATTTCCCTTAACAAATTATTTTAAAAAATGTCGGAAATCTAGCTTTGAAAACTGTACTGTACTGTACTGTACTGTTTGAAAACAAAACAAAAACATTTACCAATTTACCTTGTAGGAAGTGAGCAATTTAAGTTCTCCGATTTTCTCATATTAATTTATTCACTTCTTTGATCACTACATAATCACTTATTGGAGTAAGTGCTGTTTTCACTTGAATCAAACTATTTTTAGTATAAATAGTGCAAGTGGGGAGGCGGAGATATAATATCCATTTTAGATCTCTTTATTTTATTATAGTGACTTTTACAAGTCAACAACCTAGTATATCACAGTACCAACACTTTTACTTCAAACTCAATATATTTATCTGATCAGAGCTGAAAACTATTGTACCTAGTATATCACAGTACCAACACTTTTACTTCAAACTCAATATATTTATCTGATCAGAGCTGAAAACTACTGAATGGGATATCCTTAATCCCGATCGGTTAATTAAACTGGAGATTAATAACAAGAGGAGAACAAGCATTATTTAATCTCAAGGTTAAGAAAAAGAGTGGATCAAGCATTAATCCTGATAAATATCATTCAAAAGTTCCCAGCTCAAGTTAGATTTCAGAGTAGTACTTCCTATTTTCGGAGTAGAGATAAAAGAGTACTGCTAGATCTATATTAAAGGCTAGAATATGCAATATTTCCACAGCAGGTTCTATTGTTTACAACTGAAGTACACGACCAATAACCTGGATTTTGCATTTAGGGATATTTTAGGATCCTTTGGATACGAAATACAAAATCTTCAAAATAGACTAAATTAAAAAATTTTACGTTTTATGTAAAAAGTTAGATGTATTTCTTAAAAAATTGTAAATGTTTTTATGCAACAAGTATGCAAAACCTTTCGTCGACATGAAGCATGCCGTGCCGGTACTTCTATATAGGCCTGGTTAGCCAACCCTGTAAGAGCTTATGAGTCAAGTCTGTGAATATCTAGTCTGAGTTTTGGAGGTAAGGAAAATAAGTTTCTACCATAAACTCAAGTTTTCTATCCCTATATCTCTTTAGCTTATGGTTTAAACTTTAAATTTTTTAAACTTAGATTATTTGATCTAACAAAATTCATAGCTTAAAAAATCTAAGTTCTATAGTCAATGGGTCGCAAAGATTAGAACGTTAGAGATTCTAGCAAGACTCGAAACCTTTATTATACAAAGAATAAAGAAAACACATGGCTTTCTTGTTTTATAATATTATCCTTTTCATCTCTTTGTAGTCATAAGTAGAGCTGAGCACCGGTATTATATCTTTTTATTTATTTTTTCTATCAGTTTTGATGTGAAATTAAAAAAAGGCTTTGACTCTGACAGAGGTCAGAAATCTGAACAAAGCAACATCAATTGTTTGAAATTCTTCTGCCAGAATAATTTATTTTCTGTATTAAGAAAAACGGATAATAATGTTTATCCCAGAGATATGAGAGTTACGAGATCGATTAACACCTATAATATGCAATATTTTCCACAGCATGTTCTATTGTGTACACGTACTGTACACGACCAATCAGGAGACATATCTGTATTCAGGAATATTTAAGGATCCTTTGAATAGGAAATGAAAAATCTTTAAAAATAGACAATATTCATAAACGTTATGATTTATGTTTAAAATTGTAGTATTTCTTTAAAAGTTGTAAAACTTAACCCCTGCATGCAACAAGTGGTTGTGAGATGTCAGTCAAAAAACATTACATGGAACCGTAGTATGGCGTGCCGGGACACTACAGGCCTGCTCAGCCTATCCAGGTATAGAGTGTATGATGAACAGTCTGAGTAGTCAGTGGTTTACCCTTTATATTTCAAACCATGATTTCTGCAAGATTACAAAGTTTGAAATGTCCATAATTTACTTTGAAGCTTAGTTCCATTTTTATAATGGTAACTCCGATTACCAACGCGATATCCAAAAGACCTTTTAGGCTTCATAAACGTTGTAGTTAATTATTAAAATCACAATATAAAACACAACGTAAAAATGAGAATTCATAGATTTAACTTATTTTTCCCATGTTAGTTAGAAAGATGTTTATATGTATCGTAGTGAATCGGATATTCCACTCTTTAAATGAATATTTGTATACAGTCCCTTTAAGAATATCATATTCCATACACATGTTCTATAACTTGTAATGAAACATAAAACTTTTATCATTGTATGAAGTTCTGCTGTTCATTTTATCCTTGAGTTTTATTATATTGTTTGTGATATATCAGGAGAAAACTATTTTAATAAATTATATTTTTTTTGTATTACTTAATTTAAAAAAATCGACCATTTTAATTTCATTACAGTTGTGAACCTCCATGAAACGATGACAATGCCCCATTCACAAAGGTACCCTTGAAACATGTAAATTGTCAATTTAATGTGGAAGATATTGTCGTTCTTCAAGGCTAAAAAGTGTTACTTTTGATAATTCCTATATGTTTTCTGCAGAATAGAAATGCGCAAGTAACTTTTGGAAAGAGACCACAATAGAAAACAATCACTTTTTAAAATCATAAACATTTAAATCTATAATATATACTCATACCTAATCAGACAAAGCTTTTAAGGGTACTGTTGCTATCTCTAAATAGAGGGTCACTTGAAATTATGGTTACAGTCCCTTTATAAAAGAATTTCCAGAAAGTTTATACCACGAATACTTTACTAAACCTTTGCATAATTCACAAATGCATATTTGCAAATTTCCCTTGCCAAACTTTTATATTTTTAAACTTTATTGATTAGGACACTTCATACTTTGGAGGAATATATTTAAACCATTTATTGAGATTGTAGTTTCAAGACGAAACCAATCTCAAAGGAACTGTTCGCCGAATTTAGAATAATCCTTTATTTAAAGTCGTTCGTGATCGATTCACAACGGAACCCTTTTCCTTTATCAAATTAATCTTGAGGAAGATATCGTCGTTTTCTGTTTTGGAAAGGAATAAATTCTCTCGAATTCTTGCAATGTCTCTGCTGCATGCAAATCCATATGTCGATTTTTAAAACTATTTGAAAATCGTCAATGGATTTGAATCTTTGTGACAAGCTCAAATTTTCTAATCCTTTATCTTTGCAACCTGATAGTGTAAACCTTTAATATGTTAATCTTAGATTTTTGATCTAACAGAATTAGCTTGAAAAATCTAAGGTCTACGACACTAGGTTGCAAAGATAAAGGGATCAGCAAATCAGAGTTTGTGGCTAAATCTCAGTTCCTTTCAGACAGAAAACCTGATAAACTCAACCATTTTTTCTCAGACTCAAGGTTGGGTACCGTTGTAAATCGTGCTTGGCTCTTAAAAGGAGTAAAAGTAAGGGAGTCCCTTTCAGAAAGAAACGATACACGTACGGTAAAAGATAAAATAATCAACTGCCATCTTTTCTCGTGCTATTCTATTGAGGTGTTGTTATGTTAAGCCCCTAACCCTGTATAATCGTAGGGCTAAATGAAGCCGTATAAGGTGTAGATACACAAATTTCTATCTAGATATATGTTGTTTATATAATATAATCTGTCAAAATTCGGTTCTCTAATTTTCAAAAATATATAAATATGTTTACTATATATCATACTAAACTAGAAGTTAGAGAGCTCTCTTTTTAACAATTTTTAATTTTGTTGCTGAATATATCTGCTAGGCACCCTCTTCTTCATCGTAGTAACAACAATGAAACATTTTTAACGACGGATGTCCAAATTTAGTTTAATTTGAAATTACTAAACATCGGTTTGTTGCCTTTTCTTTGTTGTACTTTTTGTCAGTGAATCTGTTTGTAATTAAAAAGTGTAAAAGACAACTCCATAAATTTAAAGATTGTTGAATTATAGACCAAAAATATTAAAGAAATTAAAAGCATCTCGCCCAGCACACTGAAGTAGACAGGAGGAGAAGATCAATTTTATGCGAAACTACTGCCACTAAGGAATTGAGCCTTTCCCACAAACTCTGATTTTGTCGAAGAGCTTAGTTATTTCTAACTTTGAAATCTGTTTGATTTTATGATCTGAGTTTGAAATATCAAAGATTTACACCATCAGGTTGCAAAGCTAAAGGAAATATAAAATATTTGTTTTGTGATCTATAAGCTCCTATAGTTTTTTACTTTTCTGCATGGTTTTGTACTTTTCTGCATGGCCTATACCGAAGCACGTAGCGTCCATACAAATTCAGAAAGTTAACATTCGACTCGCATCGTAAAAAAATCAATTTAATTCCAAACAAATCATTCAGATATTACAAACTAAAATCATCGAAAATTTTTTGAAGCAATCGTATGAAGTTGATATTTCATAATATTTTTTATCATATTATTTGATCTGATAGTTACTTTTGAAAACATTTTGTTTCGAGGATTTTTGATAACGAAGACGGCATTTTAATATTTACAGGAAAGATGGAAAATCCAGCGCCAGCTGTAAAAACAAGTTGTAAGCTAAATGTTTTTTTTAAAATCAAAATATTATGAAATATCAACTATGAATTATTTTAAATAAAAAAGTCTAAGTTAAAATATTTAAGGTTTTCAATATCAGGTTTCAATTATCAAAAGATTATAAAATTTGAGTTTGTGGCAAAGATTTTCCTTTATCGTCTCAACAATTTAATATTATGTCTCATCTTCATATGTTTGCGCGCCTAATGAAGGGTGCACGTCTCTGTTTGCGGGCCCTCTCACCGTGTCACAGAATTGTGACCTCATGACCATGAGCAGACTTTGATAGATAGATAAATAGACATTTAGATAGATAGATTTTGTAGATAAATAGACATTTATATAAATACATGTGTAGATAAATAGATATATATTTAAAAAATAAATAGAAATTAAGATTTTAGACATATAATAGATAAATAGACATTAAGATGCATACACCAATGTAGATCATGTAGATCAACAGACATTTAGATAGATAATGTAGATAACTAGATAGTTAGAGATAGATAGATACACTAGATAAATACACCTAGATAGATACTTTTAATAGAAATTTAGAAAGATAAATAATGTAAATAAATATACATTAAAATAGATATATAATGTAAATAAACAGAAATATAGATAAATACACGTATATAAGATAAAAATAGATCTAGAGATTTAAATATATAGATAACTACACAATTAGATAGTTAGATAGTTAGATAATGTAGATGATAGATATTCAAATAGGTATATATCATATAATTAGATTGTTAGATAATGTAGATACTAGATATTCAGATAGGTACATCTATATATAAATTTGCTTGTCTGTCTGTTTGGGTGTTTGGGGGTGTCTGTTAGGGTGTTTGTATCCAATGAACGTCAAAAATCCGCAAAATTGTTTTCTTCTTTGTTTTAAAATGTAAACAAAAAGAACATGTTCACAATTTAAATAGAAGATGGGCGCGAAGCGCCCTAAAAGCCTAGTACAAGATAATTAGATTGTTAGATAATGTTGATAATAGATATTCAGATATGTACATATTAGATAATTAGATAGTTAGATAGTTAGATAATGTAGATAATAGATATTCAAATAGGTACATATTAGATAATTAGATAGTTAGATAGTTTGATAATGTAGATAATAGATATTCAGATAGGTACATATTAGATAATTAGATTGTTAGATAGTCAGATAATGTAGATAATAGATATTTATATATAGGTACATATTAGAAAATTAGATAGTGTAGATAAGAGACATATATTTCTATGAAACGTGATTGTGTACAATTTTGATATTACAAAGATTAGCTATTAGTTGTAGCAGTATTCATATTATAGGGTTTTCGAGATCAGATTGCAAATATGTAACGATTAGAAAATCAGAATTTGATGCAAGTGTTTAACTTCTTTAAGAAAAGATTAAGATAAAGAATGGTAAAACACGGACAATTAAATAAGCACACTTAGATCACCGTGGATTTATTCAATTTAAGTTTGTTTCAAAATTGGATCAAATTTGAATATAATTTTAAATTCTAAGAAAGTTTTAAAGTTATAAATGTTTCAGCCAATCAAATTAAGGTTCCATTCATGCAATTTCATGAGTTTTGTTCAAAATCAAATATTTATTATCTTAACATCGATTTTCATAAGGTTATACTTTATTACTCAAATATTCAGATTAAATATTGGCTACATTAGCTTTAAGATGCATAAATTGCATTTATAATAGGTTGACTTAAAAAAACAGTAGTCAATACCAGAGCCTCATTTAACAAATTTGATGTCTTGTCATATACTGTGAAATTTGCTAAAAGCTTGATTTTGTTCTTGTTTGTTATATTAGATTAAACATGTTCATATCAATATCAATATCCCCCCCCTCCTCCATAAAAAATTGTTCACCATAAATTTTCTGGCATTAAAAGCTGAAAGAACCCATGTACATTTTGTAATGTACTTTTAAAATTTTTTTTAATATAACAGTTTCAGCTTACATCTTTACACATTATACAAGATTAACCTTCAAAGGATGAGACTTTAAAGACAACGTAAAACTTAAAATTTTTGACAATTTCAAGGTTAATTTTAGTCTTCTGCTTTAAATATACAGTTATAACCAGACAACTCTGAAATAGTAAGACGACTTTTAAACTCAAGTTATGACGATTAGATATAGCAATGTATAGTGTAAATAAACCCTTTTCACTTAAATTGTGCTGTACTAAGTTACCAGTGAACATGTTTGCTGCATCAAGTACTGCTATAATGTCGTCTTTCTATTCCACTGTTTCTGGTTATCACTGTAGACTAGTAAAAGGTAATTAAATGATTTGGATAATAAAGAAACAAGTTAAAGTTGTAGGAAATCATGAATATAAAGAAACAGACATTATTAATTTTCCGTAAAGTCGTCTTTGAACTCTCATTATTTGTTGCCCTTGCTAAAATGCACTTGATTCTTAGATAGATCATAGAAACTTGTATATTAATATAATATTAATCATAACTCCCTTTTTCTAAACATCAAGCTATTGCTAAAAAACAAAGGTTGAGCATTTTTAATTGAACAAACAGGTTTACGAGGTGTTACAAGGTAGTAAAATCGTTCCAGAAATTTTACAACATGGAATTCGGAATTCGGTAAATCTCATCTTTGCATTGTCTTTGTGTATACTAAACTTAAACTTCAGTATTCAGTACTGTGCAAATTATTAACCCTTTTTCTAACAACAAATTTCACCCAAAATATCTTGGGTGGGGGGGGGGAGGATGCTATTTATTCATTCTGGTGATACTAAAATAATCCAAATCATTTCGTACTATTTTGGAAAGCCTTGTGGCTCTACTTCAGTAACCTGCAAAATAATTTTAAAAAATTGAAAAAGTCTAAATATTTATTGCGAAATCCACTAAGTTAGCATTGTGTATGTGCGTGAAAGAACAACTGAAAAAGTGAAAAATTCTTTTATAGGCGCTTGTGCAAAAAGTTATGCAGTATATACATATAATGTTAGCCTGGGTAGTGTATCTTTTTTTGGATTTGTTATGAATGATATAAGCTGTAAAACTTTTGGAAGAGAATGTCATTTCAGAATTTTTGAAATTTTTGGTTTTCTAAAGGTCAGAAGGCATGAGTGCTATGCTTTAAAAAAATAAAGTTTTAATAAACTTTTTTACATATTTTAATAGTGCTAGAAGAAAAATTTCTCTATCTTTAAGTTTACAGATTTGTTTTTTTACAGAGTTGTTTTTTACAGAGTTGTTTTTTACAGAGTTGGTTTTTAAAGAGTTGTTTTTTAAAGAGTTGTTTTTTACAGAGTTGTTTTTTACAGAATTGTTTTTTACAGAGTTGTTTTTTACAGAGTTGTTTTTTACAGAGTTGTTTTTACAGAGTTGTTTTTTACAGAGTTTTTTTTACAGAGTTGTTTTTTACAGAGTTGTTTTTTACAGAATTGTTTTTTACAGAGTTGTTTTTTACAGAGTTGTTTTTTACAGAGTATTTTTTACAGATTTGTTTTTTACAGAGTTTTTTTTACAGAGTTGTTTTTTTTACAGAGTTTTTTTTACAGAGTTGTTTTTTACAGAGCTAGTTTCTTTACAGAGTTTTTTTTTACAGAGTTTTTTTTATAGCTGTGAACACATTTTGCTAAAAGTTTTTTTTGAAACCATGATGGTATAAATAATAATAATAATAATAAGAAGAAGGAAAGAAGAAGAAGCTTTTTTGAAGATAACAATCCAGTACGTGCTTTTAAATAGGTTAGAAATTTCTGACAAAAAATATTTTGGACGAAATAACTGACAACTGACAATATAGGAGAATTTAGGAGAATCTAATTCATTGTGCGCTAAATCGAACTGTCTCCGTCATTGACAAAGCGATTTTTATCGAAAGGGTTGGATGAATGGATACAGGTGTAATGATTAATAGATTGATGAACGGAGGTTTTCTACTTACTCCAGGGTCTCGGAGGATCAGGGAATATATTAACTGCAGCTTCAGTTCATACAGGATACAGGATACAGGATACAGGATACAGGATACAGGATACAGGATACAGGATACAGGATACAGGATACAAGATACAGAATACAGGATACAGGATACAGGATGCAATTGATGTTAACTAAAAACTCAAGAAACAAATTATAATAAATACCAAACATTCTTCCTAATTGTGCAACCTTGACCCCAGATTTTACTAAGATCTACAAATTTGCCAAGGATTGCAAATAATTAAAGATGAGCACAGGCTTGCAAAATCCTAATTCAACATTATAATGCTATTCTTTAATAACTGAGATTGTAATTTGTAAATGAACAAAACTGATTTGAATTGACTATTATTAAGTTTTCGTCACTGAGTGAAATTGTGTGAATCAATTATCCCAGTTGCTTCCATATTTAATAGTTTCCCACTCTGAATACATTTCAATATCTGTTCTCTAACATTTCGGCTTTGATGTCGATATTTTGATAAATTGAACCTTTTCTGCATTTTATTACATTTTTGACAAACGATATATAAGTACTGATTTTCCACATTTTATATTTTTTTATTTAGAATATACAATGAACTACAATGTCTGCTAAGGTGTTATTAAGGAAGTTAGCTAAAAACTCCTCAGGTGCCGAAAATATCCTAACTTTTATAGAAGTATTGCGAATTTTTTTTTAACTTGTTGAATGTTGATGCTAAAGTCCATTAGATAAGTTGTTCTTGAGATGGGCGCCTTCGGCTTTTTTCATTTAGTTCGTTCATAATTTTTGAACGACACATTACTTTCGTTTTTTCTTCAATTTTTAAATAAATTAATTAGTTCGTTCTAAAAAGTATCGTGCATTTTCCATCTAGTTCGTTTGATTGAAAACGGCTGACATTAGAACACTAAAACTCCTTTACGTTTTCAACTTAATAGCTGTGAACACATTTTGCTAAAAGTTTTTTTTCGATGCATAGGGTAGGGTGGAGGACAGTCAAACGGCGGCTTGGTGTTTCTAAAAAATTCAGAAATGTCTATTAACTTTTTAATTAATTAAGCCAAAGGGATACAAATTATATTTTTAAAAAGCCCTTGAAAAACAGATGTAATGTCATGAATTACACGTTAGTATTTGTCAAAAGTGAAAAATTTTTAAAAAACTTTTTGAAAACCATTAAAGAAAGAAATCTATTTTTTTTAATAAGTAAGCCTCAAAAAGTTGGACTGGGAATATGTATCACACTTCCCTTTCTTTACTTTAAAGGGAGTGTTCGCGAAAAATGAAAGGGGGTATAGGCTTAATGCGATAAAAAACTCTTTTGATCGCTACTAATCTTACTTCTATCTGTTGCGTCTATAAGGAGAAAATTGTTAAAGACGTCTCATAACGAATAACTTAGCGGCCATGGCCATACAAATTGAAAAAATTTCAAAATACGACTTAGACCGTAAAAAATCAATTTAATTTCAAACAAATCATTTAGATATTACAACCTATAGTCATCGATTATCTTTCGCCACATTTGTATATAGTTTATAAGGGAAAATCATTGGGGGAGGGGGGTACCCTTTTATCGTCTTCCCTTGAAAATAGTTTATTTCAATTGCGTGGTTTCTCTATTAAGTGACTTTTGAACGCGCGATGGAGGAAATTATCAAAAAAATGCAAACCTAGAAAAACGAAGATATATCTTCAACATTATGGGTAAAAGATTAAAAGTCCCATGGTCGGCCATAACCTGGATATCTAAAACATATCATGAAATTGGTATCTTTCCATAAAAGTTTGCAGAAACTTATACTGTAGGTTTGCAGAGCCAAGGGAATAAAACTTAATCTTTAATATTGCTCTTCTAGATCTTGATAAACTAATAGCTATCTATACATTTATTCGTCTTTCCTTGTCTTCTATTTGCGATTTCTCTGTTAGAAAAGACGAGCGGATTGATCTTTTTCTCAGAAATATTTAAATATTTCCTTTTCAGATGCAGTAGAGTGGAGCCTGGAGCCCCTGGTGAGCTCCACCCCTTCTTTATACCAGCTCCCACCCCTGGAGGAGGGGGCCCAAACTAACTTCTCCTTGCTCCGTATACTTTGCAATAATACCTGTACTTCAGCTCCCATTGATCAGAATCAATACTTCTCAGTTAAAGAGGTAAAATCAAACTAAAAATAAATCAATTAATCAATCAAATCAAACAATTTTGCTAAACCAATCGATCTTTTAATACTTCTTAGTTAAAGAGGTAATACACCTAGGAATTAATTATTCAATCAATTTTATTTTGTTACAATGTCAAATCAAACAATTGTGATAAGCCAGTCGATCAATTAAAATTTCTAAGCAATACAACTAGGATTAATCAATCAAAATGTTCTGGTAGAGTATTCAATACATCAATCAGTTGATCAATTAGCTCTTGTTAGTTTTTAAAAAGATCAATTGTATAAGAACTTAATCAATTGAATCATTTATAAATAAATTAAAATTTTTAAGCATTTTAAATATTGAATCAATCGTTCAAATCAATTGATATTTTTAAGTTAAAGTGGAAATCACTTTTATTTGATTTATTTTTTAATTTATTTATCAATTAGGCAATGAATTCATTCAAATATAAGTAAATCAATTTTGTGATCAATAAATACATTTAGCATAAAAGTATCAATTTATTTATCAGCGAATCAACCAATTAGTATAAAATAGCTCAAAAATAAATCAAGCAGATCTTTTCTTTTTAAAAATCAATTGAATCCATACTACCAGGGTAAAATAAACAATGTTGTACAAAAATAAAAATACTATGTATTTTAAATATGAGACTGATGCTACAACTTTTTTATATATAAAATTCCACAAAGGTTTAGTGTGGAGAAACAAGTGTTTACATTATGTTTATTATAGATTAGAAAAATGTAAATGAAAACATTTATAAATAAACATTGTTTACATCTTATATCAATTTATGTAAAACAATTAACTGTATCATCAATATCTTTAATACAAACACATTTCTATAAATACTTGATACAGGACTGTTTACAAAAATAGACTCTAAAGACGACAGGAAACTGGAGTTGGACGCGTTCCGCTTTTTTCATTTTGTTCGTTCATCGTTAATGAAGGACCCATTACATTCGTTTTCTTTTTAAAAAAATAATTGATTTCGTTCGCTCATAAAATTATCGTTCATTTTGATGACATATTTATTGCTTTAGCAAGGAAAGAACCAAGTTCACACCTTGTTTAGAATCATGAATGTAATAATGTAATAAGACGTCTTATTTTTGTGGATAACCCTGTATGATCTGAGCTGAAAACTTTAGAAGTGTTAATTTTAAGATCAATGCTTGATCTCCTCTTTGTATTAATCTTAAGATTAATTTAATCTTTAGTTTGTTTTCTGAAAACTGTATAATATTCAACCAATAGAGTGGCGTATGCAAAACCCCAAACAGCCAATAAGAAGCCGTGAAATTTAAAATTGAACGCGCAATTTGATCAAAGAACTCTCATTGGCCGGAATCTGGTAGTGATATCCCAAAACCAGATTAAGCAGATTAAGTTTCCACTTTGGTAATTCAGATTAAGCGATCGGGATTAAAGAATATCCAATTCTAAAGCTCTGAGCTGAAAACTTTAGAATTGGAAACCTTTAATCCCGATTGCTTAATCTGCATATCCGGTGTGGACACTTTTAATTTCCTCCTTTATCCACTCTTTCTCTCTCTTTTTGATATCGGTACTTTGTTTGACCAATGAGAGTCCATCATAAACGGAACGAAAAATTTCCCGGCTTCTATAATTGGGTGTTTCGGTTTCTCCAAACGCCACTTGATTGGTTGAATTATATACAATTTTGGGAAAACAAACTTAAGATTATATTAATCTTGAGATTAACAAAAAGAGATCAAGAACTGATCTCGATTTCTTCAATCCTAAAGTTTCAGCTCTGAACAATTAAATATGAAGAAGAAGAAAGAAGAAATATTAGAATCAGTCTGTCAAGTTTGACATAAAATGAGCCAAGTTAACCACCAAGCTCACTTTCTCAAAACTTTTCAAAACTTTATTATTTTTTTGCTGTATTTTCAAGTTTTCTGCTTAGCAGTTTTTTTGCCGGATAAAACGATGTATTCACTTTATTTTTGCGTTGGATATTCATAATTCCGATCATTTTATCTCGATATCCGGAGTGGATACTTTTCTTTTCTTTTCAGTCATTCCTTCCTTGATCAAAGATCCCTTCAATCCCTGACTGGATTACCTTGCTGAATATCGAATAAAGATTTAGTTAATCTGCAGATTTACCAAAGACCTATATCAAGCATATATTTATATATATTATATACTAACTTATGATTTTAATGATATTTTAAGTTTAACCTTTTTTTTTATATTGGACTTAAATTTAGGTTTTACCTTTTAATCTCCAATAATGGGATAGTACAATTGGTTTAATCCTCGCTTTCTAAATCTGATTAATCACATTAATAATCTGATTTAAATTCAGGTTTTAATCCTCATGTTCATGAATTGATTAAATTTTCAGGCTTTAATCCTAATTTTCATGATCGGATTTATTTTTAGATTTTAATCCTCATTTTTATGGTCGGATTTATTTTCAGGTTTTAATCCTCATGTTCATGAATTGATTAAATTTTCAGGCTTTAGTCCTAGTGTTCATGATCGGATTTATTTTCAGGTTTTAATCCTCATGTTCATGATCGGATTATGGATTTATTCCATCCTTCTGACAAGAAAAGCTTGGTACAGATTACTCAAAGAATAGTGAAGGAACCTAAACTGGGTCTGCTTCTCATCCAAACCTAAACTGGGTCTGCTTCTCATCCAACATCTTCATTTTCATCCAACATATGTGTATATTTATGAAGGAACTGATTGCTTCTCTCAATCTCTAATTTTCTAGTCCTTTTATCTTTAACCTGTGCTGTGTTGGGAACTTTTAAATGGGATCTATCCTTAATCCCGATCGGTTAATTAATCTGGAGATCAGTAACAAGAGGAAAACAAGCATTATTTCATCTGGAGATTAAGAAAAAGAGGAGATCAAGCATTGATCTCGATATCCACCATTCTATAGTTTTCAGCTCTAATGTCGTAGATCTTTTATAACAATTCGACTACCTAGTTTTATTCAAAGTGTAAAATGTAAATTGGCACGTCATAAGGTTGAAAAGATAAAATTATTAAAAAATTAGATTTAGAGAAGAGTAATCACCTCAGTGTCTTTTTTCGTCCCTTGTGTCTAATAAAATTCCTTTATTAAGATAGAAGAAAGATATTTCCGCAAAGTCGAAAATTAAAATTGTGTAGAAGTATTGAGATTGTAAAAACACACCAACTCTGTTCAAATATGTTCACGGGAAGCCGTAGTACAGTACATTTAAATATTCAAGCCGGGTCAACTTTTCCAGTCCCAGTTTGTACTGTACATAGCTCAATGGACATGACTAGCCGGTGCAACAAGGTTGACGCACTCAGACTTTATGCTTGATATACAGAGTACAGCTCAAATATGTACACAGTACACACCAAGTGGCTTGCACAACTAAGGCATGGTCCTGTACATACCAAGGAGCGTGTACATAGGGAGATGAAAGAATTTCAATCGAAGGGTGAACGTATAATCCTCCACAGTGGAAGGTTATCAACAAAGGAAGACATTGTGAACACTACTTAAAAGTTTAAAATAAAGGTTGAATTAGGTTGGTTTCCTGCCTTTATTAAGTTTTTTTTCGCTTTTAAAATGATTTAGCAAAGAAAGGGTTAGATTTACAGTTTAAGGAAAGTCTCATCCTTTGATGGTAACCCTTCACTTATATATCATGTCTTTCTTATCTTTCTTCATTTCTAATTTTTCATTCGTGTTTAAACGCCTTAGAAAATCATTAATATAATGATATTTTCAAATATTTAT
Organism: Eurytemora carolleeae; assembly: GCF_000591075.1. Lineage (NCBI taxonomy): Eukaryota > Metazoa > Arthropoda > Copepoda > Calanoida > Temoridae > Eurytemora > Eurytemora carolleeae. The sequence continues at coordinate 131,202 of NW_019396252.1, read as the reverse complement.
TTGTATAATGTTATTATGTTGTTAAGTGAAATATAGAATAGAATTTTCTTCTAAATTATTTACTTTTTCTTAAAGAGATTGTAGTCGATATTTTTATCTCTTTGACCATATCCCTGCTGGGGTACTTGAAACTAGGATACGCTGGGGAGGGGGGGGGGGGGACAAATAGACCATCCCCCTATTAATCCCATGTTTAACGTCCTAATATGATAAATGATACATCATTGGGAAGCTCTTATGCTCTCATCTTAGAATCTGCAAAAAATTGCATATTTTCCAAAATATAATTTTTTTGGCAAAATCCAGTTATATATATATATATATAGTAATATATCTATATATAAATTTGGCTTGTTTGTCTGTCTGTTTGTTTGTCTGTTTGTTTTTTTTGATATCGGTACTTTGTTTGACCAATGAGATACCCCCCTCCCTCCCACAGTTCAGACAGAACTATGACAGAAACATATAGAAAATGAATTAGGTTCTATTGTATTCAGTTTATTCGATATATTCAATCATTTACTACATAGTAGTTTAGTAATTAGTCTGTATAGAGGTCGTAGAACTATGTATTGTATTGTATATCTCTGGATCAAGAACTGATCTCCATCTTATTCAGATCTACAGATTCATTTTATTATAACCCGTGATGGTCAAACTCTGCAGGGATAACTTTAATTGAGGGATCTTAAAAGGGAGTGTTTGCGAAAAATGAAAGGAAGTATAAGCTTACGGTGAAAAAAAAGCGCTTTTGATCGTTCTAATCTTTCTTATATCTGTTGCGTCATAAGGAGAAAATTGTTAAAAGCAACTCAAGCTGAAGAACGTAGCGTCGATACAAATTCAGAAAGTTGCTACATTAAACTCGGATCGTAAAATAATCAATTTAATTCCAAACAAATCATTCAGGTATTACAAATAAATTCATTAAATTCGGACATAGGAAATACATTTGACAACATTGGCATTAATATAAAACATAATTGTACACTGTACAATTGAACATAATTGTTTTACATAATCATTTATCAAAATATTGACGTTTCTTTCAATTCTTAACTTGACTATGCAATTATGTTTATTGAATGTTATATAAGAATTAGACCGAATATTATAATACATCACACGCAACTTTGGTTATATAACTACTAATATTAATTTTCTTTTTATTACTTTACAAAAAATTCTTTTTTAACGTTTTCAGACAACGTTAGAGTTTTCACAGTTTAAAATTTCTTTAAAATGTTTAAATATGCGTAAACACAAACAGAAAAAATCATTTAAATTAAAAAAATTAAATATTAGGAGCTAGTAATTGAATTTTTTATTTAAATATTTTATTCTACAGAATTCGTAATTTGAATTATCAAAAAAAATATAATAAAATCAAATTGGACAAAAGTAATTAAAAACCGAAAAAAAATAGAATAAAGTAGTTGAATTTTTATTTTCGAAATTTAAAGTTTAAATTGTCAAAGGTGAACCTGACAGAAGGATATGGTAAAATTTGTCTAACAATACTCAACCGACTTTGTGATCTCGTAGTTTCTCTAGCTTCTATTTTACGCTAATTTATGAAGACATCAAACTAATCCGGTTATTTAATAGAATTAAATTTAAAATTTTATTATACTTCTTAATATTTCTTCAATAAGAGGAGTTCTGATTGAAAACATTTAAGATTTCACTCATACGTGCTATTTGTATTAGTTTTGTGTGTTACGATTATGAAATTAGTTTGTGGCAAAACAAAGTTTATTTTATATCAGAATTTTTACTAGAAGAATAATTATTTTAAAAGCAGAAAGGAATTGAGTTCTGCAACCACAAATTCTAATTTTCTAATTACTATATCTTTGCCACCCTCGACGTTGAAGACCTTTGATATTCTAAACTATATAATTCTGTTAGACCAAATAGTCTAAGTTTGACAAATCAAAGATTGCAACCAGGTTGTATAATTTTTACTTTATTTTTCGTTGTCGTTATTTAATAATTTAAAAAAAAACTAATTCTGAAAACGTATCCACCCACAAAGTAGGAGTTTTGAACGTCGAATTTTCGCTCAAACTCGGGATTTACAGATCTTTAAAAAGTTTAGTATGTCTCGAATGAATCCGAAAGAAGCTTTCCACAACACTATTCATTTCAACTACCTTACATAGCAGGTCACTCCCTTCAACAAAATCAGAGTTTGTGGCAAGAACATAGTTTTCTTTTTCTGTAAAAATTAATTATTTTCAATGACGACATAAAGTTATTGCATGAAATTGCGATTTTGTCTTATATGAAGTCTTTTAATGATATAATAAATGATTTAGCAATAAAAGAAACCTGTTCACAGCTTTAGAGTGAAGAAAATTATGAATAAAAGAAAAGGATTTAAATGAATTTTGTTCATTCGTATCTAAAGTCTCATCCTTTATAAGTAACTCTGTATATACATTTGCAATGTTCAGATGAGGGCACTTATGGTGAGATTTATAAAATGGGTTTTAATATATAAGATAAAGGATGAAGGAAAAATTCACGAGCAGCCGTAGTACATTTGAATTTCCGAGCCGGGTCAACCTTTCCGGTCCTGGTTCGTACTGTATCGCCCGGACATTGGATAAATAAAGCAGACACTCAATGGGACTAGCCGGTCACACTTTAGGTTGAATTTACGTTTACTGAAGGGTCAGAGGTGCGTGAAAAGAGGGAACACGTAGAATTGAAATTTTAAATGTTTTCAATCATAACTCTTCTTATCAAAGTACTTTTGGGCAAAATGACTAAAATGTGATGAATTCCTTTCATGTAACCGTATATTTGTGCGTAAAATCGTCACAAAGCTTTGTACCAGAAATGTCAGATCATTCTAACCTTCTCCTTCATATCTAGTTCAGTATGACTAATGAGCCTACAAGGTTTCCTTTAAAAGTTTAGACTTTAACGACAGCATTAACTATACATATATGATTAGATACAGCATCTGCACGATCTAAAAGTTTTATCTTTTGTGTGATAAGTTTACTCATTTTTAAATTCTCATTTTTTTTTTAAATAACACTGAACACTTTTTAAAAATTCAAAAGGAAAGTTGAAAAAAATTAAATCATTCTGTTTTTAGAAACTTTGTTTTATGATATTTATTTTAGTTATAGTATATTTTATGTAAATATGCGATTAACTTTTATAAGGATTCCCAATCCATAGACCTAACAATAACTTTTTATAATAAAAGGAAATGTACGTGTAATTTCCATGGGGCGGACCCACCATGCAAAGATGGCAATGCTCAGTTCACAACGATACACTTTAAAGTTTTGTCGGAGCAAATATAAATATGATATCAAAGTTTATAATTCTGAAAACTGAATTTTTTCAATTGTTATTTCTCTACAAAAGTGACTTGCGCATTTATACTGCAGGAAAACATATAAGAATATCACATTTAAACACTTTCAAACCCAGAAAAATATTTTCCATGTTATCATTTAGATAAAAGTTTCAAGGAAACCGGCAATTACCATCTTTGCATAATTAAAGGGTCATTTTAAATGCAAAGTAGAGGTTATAGCGTGTTGCTTATTGTTGAACCGTTTTTCATGCCTGCTATTTTAATTCTAAATATACATGCAGATTCTTCTAGAAAATTAAAAAAGCCATAAAGTTAAAATATTTAGACATATAATGTAAATTCAAATGCCAACTTTTCAGGCTAATACTCCATTTTGAAAAAAAATTCTTGGAAGGTTTTAGGATTTAACAGATTGGTTTTTACCCATAACACCCACCGGCAGTGCCGCAAATCTGTGCACTACTCATCTTTATATAATCTAAGTATTATTATGATTTATTTGTCAAACACATAAATTATAAAATTGGTTCAGATATTAGATTAGAGACTAGTTACGAGTTATGACTATATTTCAAAACTAACAACTTCTCTGATATCTTCTTCACAATTCAGTTGTAACATGAGATGCAGACAATCGATTTTATCTTCTTCTTGAATGGTGAGCGGCCCCACATTCTTTAAAGATGGCTATTTACACACCCCTGACCCTTTAGTTAAAGTAAATTCAGCCCAAAGTCTGACCACGTCAACCTTGTTGCACCGGCTATTCCTACTGAGAGTTTTCTTTATTTACCCAATATCCGGGCGATACTGTACTGGGACCGGAGAGGTTGACCCGGCTCGGAAAATTAATTTTACTACGGCTGTCCGTGTATTGGAGGGCTGTTAAGTATATCAACAGAGAATTCGTCAGAGAGGTTTGAAATATTGCTTCCAAAATCTTACTGTAGAGAATATGCAGATATTTCCCAGCTGTTATTCTTTCCTTTTTCTTTATTCTTGGAACTCAGTTCATTTACAAATAAGAAGTATGTAAACATTGCGTGTGTGAAATGTATGTATAAGGATTAAAGATTGGATTTCGGGGGTTTTCAAAAGTAGATAAATAAAAATAGTTTTGGAATTTTTAAAACGAAAAGAGAAACATTGGAAGTGGGTTTGAAACTTACAGACACGAAAAATTATGTTTTTGATACGTCACGCACCCCTAACCCTCTAGTAAAAGTAAATTCAGCCTAAAGTCTGACCGCGTCATCCTTGTTGTACCGGCTTGTCCTTTTGAGTGTCAGCCTTATTCACCCAATGTCCGGGCGATACAGAACAAATTGCAGGACCGGAAAGATTGACCCGGCTCGGAAATTCAAATGTACTACGGCTGCCCGTGACGTCAATTTAAAGCAAATGAAACGTAAAAATGAAATCGTACATGTTTAAAAACATAACTTCTCTTGTTAAAAACAAAAGTGTTTAAAATTTCTAATTTCTTTTTCTCATAATTGTGCGTCAAGTGCGTAGAATCCAAAACTAGAGGAGCTATAAGGTCACAAAGTTGTACTAGTGATTACACACAAATTTTACCGTCTCTAATTCTGTCTAGTTTGCAGTGTGCAAAGAAATCGTTTTTAACAATCAGTGTTTGGATTTTTTTTATTAACACTTATTTACAGATTAAATACAAAAAATTCTAAATTTTGAAACCCCTATTTTATCAAAATCCAAGAATGGCTTCAAAAGTAAACACTTTAAGTGAAAAGATCTAAAACTATTGAAAAAAAAACTTTCTTAAAATTTTTACTGTGATAACCAGAAAACAATGAAATAGGAAGGCGACATTATATCAATACTTAAGTGCATTTGAGGTTGTTACAAAGCAAATAGTTTTACTACAACTTATTAAATTACTAATTAAGTGAAATAAAATAAAATAATACAATAAAATACAAAAAATTCTAAACTGTTTTATCAAAATCTAAGAATGTCTTTAAAAGTAAACGATTTAAGTAAAAAAGTCTAAAATTATTAAAATATAATCTTTCTAATAATTTCTTACTCCTTATCTTTGAACGTTGAAAAAATAATCTTTTCACACATATAAAATATCTAAAAAGATTTCCATATACTGAATTAATATAAAATATATATTTTTTTCTTAAAAAGAGGAAAATTTATAGAATGACAGTATTTCTGTCAAAAGATGCAACAAGTTTTTGTATACTCATGATTATCTCATTTCCATAAAACAAACTCTTTCTTTTTCGAAATAAAAAAGAATATATTTTAGTTTAGCGTAAAAGAAATATTCTGTTGAGTGAGATTCACATCTGCAGGATGATGTTATGTGTTATTTCTGTTATTTAGCTGACTTTTATGTCAACAACTATGTATACTGAATTGAAATATTCTGGTCATTATTTACAAACAATGAGATTACTTCTACGTCCAGGTTGTATATTTACTATTTCTAAACTATTGTATTTTTCAGTGTACAAACAGCAGAAGAATAATAAAAGATATATATAGATATATAACTATAACGAGATATTGATAGATACGTTGAACATTGTTAACGAATTTGAAAAAGCAGCCTACGTTATGTCTTCCATCAACAATCAATAAATACTGAGAGTACACAGTAGAGAACTATATGCAGTATCATTGTGCAAGCTTCATTTTTTTCATAGCCTCCATTATTCATCGTGGTATAAACAAATACAGCCAATTTCTCTCTGTAGAAAAAACTCAATGGGAGCGGTCATGGGTTCTAGCCTAGACTCTACGCAGTCTAGAATAAGAAATGAAATTTTTTTTCTCAAATTTAAGCTTTGCTCAATCACTAAATTCATACTTTTTTCGTTCACATTCTTATCCCCTTTTTAAAACTTTTAATTAGTTCAACCGCTGAGATAATGCAGTTTTTTTGCTTTAAACCGCTGGGTTTTAGATTTTTCAATTACTTTTTGCTTTCATTCAATTGAAAAAAGTTTTTCTTAAAATACTGCAGCTGGGTTTAAGATTTGAAATAATTTGTTTTTATTTCAAACACTGGAATTCAGTTTTTTTTAGCAACTTTTTTTCTTTTAACCGTTGGTTTTAAGATTTTCAGCAACATTTTACCTTTTAACCGCTGGGTTTCAGATTTTTCAATTACTTTTTGCTTTCATTCCAAGGAACAAAGTTTTTCTAAAATTACTGCCTGGTTTAAGATTTGAAATAATTTGTTTTTATTTCAACCACTGGATTTCAGCTTTTTCAGCAACTTTTTTGCGTTCAACTATTGGTTTTAAGATTTTCAGCAACATTTCAGCTTTCAACCGCTGGTTTAAAGTTTTTTCAGCATCTTTTTTTTCAAACGCTTGGTTTCAGATTTTTCAATTACTTTTTCTTTTCAATAAATGGAAAAAAGTTCTTAAAACACTGCTGGGCTTAAGATTTGCAATAATTTAGTTGCTTTCAACCACTGGTTTAAAGTTTTTTTCAGCAACTTTTTTTTCCAACTGCTGGGTATAAGATTTTTCAGCAACTTTTTGCTTTCAACCACTGGTTTCATGTTTTCAGCAATTTTTTTTTCAACTGCATGCTGGGTTTAAGACGTTCAGCAATCTTTAGCTTTCAACCTCTGGTTTTAAGTTGTTTCAGCAACTTTTTTTCTTTCAACTGCTGGGTTTAAGATATTAACAAATTTTGCTTTCAATCAATGCCAAAAGTTTTTTTTTAAATACTGCTGGGTTTAAGATTTGAAATTATTTTATTTCTTCCAACTGCTGGGGTTAAAAGAAAAAAACGGTATTGAAAAAACTTAAACCCAGTGGTTGAAAGCAACTAAATTATTTCAAATCTTACACCTAGTAATTGAAAGAAAAAATATTGCTGATAAAATTTAAACCAGAGGTTGAAAGCTAAAAAGTTGCTCAAAAATCTTAAACCCAGCGTTTGAAAGAAAAAAGTAGCTCAAAAACTTCAACACAGCGGTTGAAAGTAAAAAAGTAGCTGAATAAACTAAAAACCAACGGTTGAAAGCTAAAAAGTTGCTGAAAATCTTAAACCCAGCAGTATTCTCAGAAAAACGTTTTCCATTGATTTAAAGCAAAAATTTGTTGAACATTTTAAACCTGCAGTGGTAACTACTGGGTCGTCGAACTATAAAAAAAGTTTTAAAAAGCAATACAATACATCTAAAACTTTAATTTACTAAAGACAATTAAAGATTTGTGGTTAATACTCTTTAGTACATTTCAACCATTGATTTACTCAAGATAGTTAAAGATTTGTGGAAATATTAGTTTTTATCCATCTAAATCTTTAACTAACTAAATGTTTTAAAAGATTTGTAGTTAATGGCTATATTAGTTTTGGTAAATATACTAAATCTTTAATTAAAGATTTGTAGTTAATGGCTATCTGGGTTGTGGAAACTGTCTCATTTCTTCTAATTGAGCTTTCCGTTTTCTTCTAAAAAAAAATTATTTTAATAAAATATTGCAAAAGTTTAGAAAACAAGAGTAATGTTATTTTGTCAAATATGCTTGATTGGGAGTTTGATTATATTCCTTTTATATGTATTTAATAGTGAATTCCCTAATGTTTGATGGGATGTTTGACAATAATAAACGTATTTACATAATCTCTTCATAACCTTTATAAACCTTTTTTACAATAAAACTAAAGGTTTGGGTGAAATAAGAAAAAATTACCTGATATAAAATATGATAACAGTTGCAATCAACAAACTTATAACTAAAATTCAAAACACTCTTTAGATGAAAAAGTCAAACCCGTTTATATTTTAAACTCAGACTATTTAATCTATAACAGACATATAGTTTGCAATATCAGAGGTCATACAACATCAAGTTGAAAAGATGTTGGGATTAGAAAATCAGATTTTATAGCAGAAACTCAATTTCTTTAAATGATTCAACTTCTTGAATGGTTTAAGAATCTTTGCAATAGTTTAGTAAAATCAGGAATACACGAAATATCCATAATTTTCTCTTTGGAAACTGATATTTGCAATTTTGGGTTATAAATAAACGATTTTTAAGCTAAGAAAAATGATATCTTAGGTGTACCGTTGTGAATACAACAACTTTAAAGTATAACTAAAATGTAAAAGAAAAACCATTTTGAAGACGAGACGACAGCTCCTTAAACTAAAAAAGAGAACAGTCCCTTTAGATTAATAAAGACGACAGTTCCTTTAAAATAATGAAGATGACAGTCCCTTTAAACTGATGAAGAGGACAGTCCCTTTAAACTAATGAAGAGAACAGTCCCTTTAAACAAATAAAGACGACAGTTTCTTTAAACTAATGAAGACGACAGTCCCTTGAAACTAATGAAGATGACAGTCCCTTGAAACTAATGAAGTCGACAGTCCCTTTAAACTAATGAAGATGACAGTCCCTTTAAACTAATGAAGACGACAGTCAATTTAAAATAATGAAGACGACAGTCCCTTGAAACTAATGAAGACGACAGTCCCCTTTAAACTAATGAAGACGACAGTACCTTAAATTTAATTAAAATGAATTTTGAATTCCTAAGAAAACGATGATTACCACCAGTACAGTCCAGCTCACAGACTGAAGAGACTGAAAATAAAATTTTTAGATCAAAAAAAAAGAGATGCCACAAAATTAAAAAAGTAAAAATATTCTTAATTGTGATGGAATTATATTTATTTTTAAATTTGATGTTCCATTAAATTAAATTAAATTAATTAAATTAACTTAGATTAAATTAAAGAATATTTGTTAAACATTTAGATTCTGAACCTTGCGGACATTATTTGGCCACCAACTCTGAAAAGCTGAGCTGCCGGGAAGGGATATCAAGGTAATCAACAAAGGAAAGGATTTGGGAATGGTATTTACAGAAACATCTAGTAGAAATAAGATATTTAGTCAACAGCTTCTGCTTTATGCAATGTCCCGTATTATTTCTTTTAAGATTTAGTTTAACCTGTAAATATTTCTCCTGATCCCCAGCAGAACAGGATCCCTCCAAACCTCCAATATTCTTGGAGCTTATCCCTAGGAATGAGGTACAGCAGGATCCCTTCCACTCCAACCAACCTGGCTCCAGGCTCCCTAATCTCCAGTTCATTCGCTCCCAGAATACTCCCGAATCAGATAGATCCAACCAAACCAAACCGGATTCTATAATAATATCTTTATTATTAATATTGTTATTATCATTATCATTGTTATTACGTTATTATTATTATAATTTTTATTGTTATTATCACTTTTACATCTTTATTAAAACTATTATTGTGATCATATCATCACTTTTATTAGGATTATTAGAATTATAATTATTATCATTATCATTAGCATTGTTAATATTATGATAATTTATTTATTTTTATCATTATTATTATTATTGTTTTCATTTTTCATTATTATTGCTATTCTCAGTTTAATTCTTATTAGCATTCTTATTATAATTATATTATCATAATCATTGTTTAATATCATTATAAATAGAAATAAATGAAAAAGTTCTAGCGGTTCTTTTCATTGTTCATCATTATAAGCTAAGTATCTTTTTATTTCCTTTCATCATTTCCAATATAAAGACTTTTACAGTTTTTTCTTTTCAGTAACTTTCTAACTATTTTCCACATTAGTCTTGTTGTTTTATGATTTTTTATTTATTATATTACTTATATGTTAATAGTATGTATTAGTATAGTATATATAAATTTGTTTACTGTGACCAAAGATATCAAACTAAACAAAGTTTCAGAACGATTGGTAAAATTGTTGTGATAAATCAGAACTTAAAAAATTTGCATAATGTTATAAAATGAATCTTTTATAAAATCGAATTTTACCGTGAGATAAAAATCTCATATTCTTAAAGCAAAAACCAGAATGTTTCAAAACGTATCTAGAACATCCTCCATCAGTATAAGGTTTCAGTTGCTTTAACGAGTTTTTTTGTTCACCTGCATCTTGCAGAATAAGTCTGACTTCCCAGATTCTATCCTGAAATAAAGAAAAATATTACAGTAAGTCAATTTTGCCAAATTTAATTTTATAAATTTTTTATAAATTTATAAAATTTATAAAAAAGCAAGTAAATAAAGAATTGTCCCATATATCTCCTTCCTCAAACATGGGCAGCTGTAGTACATCTGGTCCCAGTTTGTAAGTAAGTAAGTGATGTTTATTGCACAATAACATGTTAACATATTAAGGTGGCAGGAGATATACAATTCGCAGGATTGCGGTTTACAACGTAGTTCTCATAATACAGTCTTTAAAACAAATTATACATTAACAAGAAAATAATCCATTGGTAATTAATATATTTTTCATAAAATGAATGGAATGTACAAGGTGGCGAACTGATGTGCTGGATGGCTGGAAAAGAGTCTCGATTATTGTACTGTACCTAGCTCTATGGAAAGGACTAGCTCCGATGCAACAAGGTTGACGCGGTCAGACTTTCTTCATATAGGTTGAATTTACTTTCACTAAAGGGGCAAGGGGCATGAAAAAAGATGCTTTATGATTGAATTGTTAAAATATTGTTTTCAAAGCGTAAGTGTTAAAACAGTTATAATGTTATCTATAAAAACGATTTAACATTTTTCCATTTCTTTACAATATTCTTCAAATATGAAAAAGATTTTCTTTGACATCTTTCATTCCGTTCAATTTTACAGATGACTGAATCCGAGTATCATAATATACAGAGGCAGTTCCTTCCATAAACTGCATTGGTCGACAACTTGACGTCTCCTCGGTCGTCAAGTGTATACAGTGAAATGATCTATCAGATAAGATTTAGCATTAGACATCTAGCGGCCAACATATCGTCCCCCAAAGTACGTGAACTACACGACCACTATCTCTATAGAGAGCACGGACTCAGTCATCGTCGTTTATATCAATAAACGAAAACAACTTCCAGTTTCAATTTATCGATTTTTACAAAGCTTTTTAACAGTATGATGGATACATGCATATTCATGGAAACAAAAGAAAGATTAACAGCTTCTGTTGGTTCACTTGTAAAATTGTAATTAAAAAAAAAAAAATATAGAAATCAAACTTCAAAAAGTCGTCTTCATTGTATTTATATCACAGCCCATTGTAGCCCATTTGAGTTTTATCCGGTTTTTTAGCTCTCCTTTGTTTGTGAATTTCAAGTATTTTAGTTTTAGTTTTAGAAAATATGTTTAATATTATAAAAGATATAGGTAAAATAGATCGTACTTTAAGTTTTCATTTGAGTAAATATTCACGTATTCTCTGTTGAAAGGGTGACATGTTCATTTAACAACAGCGTTTTTTAAACCCTTAATCTTAGTAAAAATGTTAAAGGGTTTATCATCAGTAGATGAAGGGTCCCTTTAAATCACGTGGACTGGATAGGCCCTATAAAAATTAAACATTTTTTTCTGTTTTTCCAACCTGGCATCTGGTTGGTTCAGGTTTACATACAGAGGCCCAGTTATCTTTCTCAACTCTGCAAGTTGGAGGACTAAGGTCAGATAATTCTGGACTCTGGGAACTGACTAGTAGGTCAACCTGAACAAAATTGACTAAAATCTGATTGAAAAAGAATTTTCACTTATTTAGAAATAAAAATAATATTCTAAAAGAAACTTCATTTTTCTGTTAAAATTTAGAAAACTTAGAAACAAATTTAATGATTATGCAAGACGTAGTTGAACCACATAACGCGGGGCGCCGGTTCAACCAGTTATCTTGAGAGCCGGGTAAAGCTGAAGAGAAGTGGGTCAATAAACCCTATTTAGCCTGACGTCTGGTTTACTGCCTGGCTGCCTGGGGGGGGGTCTAATTGACCTACTCCTCTATTTTCTATTGTAGATTTGTATTGTGATACAAATCTATAAAATTTGATACATTTTTGGAAAGCCAATGGTACTTCAATAATCTGCCAAAAAATGGCAAAGTTGAACAAATCCAAATTTTATTGCGAAATATAGTTATTAAGCAAAAAATGTGGAAAAAAATGCTCAACATACAACAAAATATACATTTTTGAAAAGCCCTTGAACCAGGAAATTAAAATGAGCATAAACATTTGCAAAATTTGTCAAACCTTAATGTGTATTGAGGTTTTAAAACCTAATTGAAAACTTAAGTGTAAAACCTAAATGTGTATTCAAGAAAAACTGAAAATGTGCAACTTCCCTTTAAAGGCGTCTGTGCAAAAATCTGTGCAAAATTTATTTGCAAAAGTTGTGCAATCTTCTTGTTTCTGTCATAGGCTTTCCAAAAACAAAATAAAAAAGGAAATTTGATTTAATAATTTCATTATTCGGAGTTCGGAATCAATAAATAGGAAGAAATTTGTCCGAACAGTTTAACTATTTCTCTGATTCCGCTAAGATCAAATTGAACCCTGCAGCCTACAGATGATTTACTTTTCTTGGTGGACAAGAGAAAAAGTAAAACCTGTCGTAGCTAATTAAACTACATCTCACTGAAATCTGGCAACTCTGAAAGTTTTTATTCATCAAACTTTCAACTATGCGCTTGTTTCTAGCTTATGTTTAAAAGGAGTAATTAACAAAAAATGCTCGATTTTTGCGTGTTTACATCTTGGTTTGCAGTAATCTTTCTTTTTTATAAGTTTCTATCTCCTCTTTACCTCTAGCTCTATAATCCTGGATGGGGGATCAAAGGATGGACGAGAGGGAAACTCAGGGCCAGGATTCAATTGTTTCTCTATTGGAGGGAAGGAGGGAAATGGCAGGGAAGGAATAGAAGGAGTAGGAGGGGGGGAAAGGGGATTTAGGAGCTGAATCCCTTGGACTGCTGGAGGTGAAGGAACTGCAGATATAGATAGTGTGTGTCTGTAACAACAGATTCACAGATAAGAAAATGTGTTTTTTTAAATATTTTTATAAGTGTAGTTTTTTTGAAAATTTAATGTAAAACAGTACATATTTATCAATTTAATTTAAACTTACTGTTAACATACAATAAACTTTATAAAAATAAAAAAAATAAAAATTTGTAATTTTTCTGTTTAATCGTTGCCTGTATCCCTCTCTTGCATTTACAGGAACAGAAATCTAAAACAAAAACAATTTTCAAAAAATCTGCCCCAAATCAAAAAAAAAACATTTTCAAATTCCACTAACACATTTGCCCCAAATTTAAAAAAATGCCCCCAATTAAATAAAAATGCCCCAATTTTTTTTAAATTATCATTTAAAAAAAAATTTGCTCCCATTTAAAAAATTTGCCCTCATTTCTTTCAAATTTTTCAATCCCAAATGGGATTGAAAAAGGAATTTGATGGACCCCTGGTAAAACCCTGTACGACGTCTACACTGTACAGTGTACAGTGTTAACATCAACATTTAATATCTGATCAGCGCAGAGCCCAAAACTTAAATTCAGGGTATTCTAATGAAACCCAGTATTGGAAACCTGTTTTTCACAATTTTTCAATATATTTTTCAGAAATATTTTTCATTTCTTGATGTAAATCTTCACTAATGTAATAACCCCAAAAAGGAAACTCTTATTAAAGGAGTTGAGTTTTTGCCACAAATTCTGATTTTCTAATCTCCATATCTTTGTAACCCAATGTCGTAGACCTTGGATATTTCAAATTGTGAATTCTTCTAGATCAAATAATCTAAGTTTGAAAAATCAAAGGTTTGCAACATCAGGTTGTAAAGCTATTGGGATAAAAAAAATATATAATTTGTGGGAAAAACTCAATTCCTTTAATGTACTTGGAACTCATGTACTTGGGTATCGAGATAAATGGTGATTAATTTAATTTTTTTTCTCAATATACCGCATGATAAATGTACCCTGAAGGATAACTGAAGTGAAGAGATTAAGCATTAATTCTCAAATTGAAAGTTCACTTAGGATATCGTGAATAAGCGATCGGAACTAAAAGTATCCAATTTCCCTGCTGAGGACAAAAATCAAGAAATTAGACCTTCTGGAAAAATCATATTGATAAAAAAATATTTACCATTAAAAAGTCTGCATTCACAGATTTGATTGTAAAATCTGTTCCAATCTGTTTATTCAGCATCAACTGTACATCCCACTTAGGAACTTCAGTCACAAATGGTATTGTCATTTTAATGGTAGATATCTAAACATATATAAACATTTTAATGTAGGATATCTAAACATATATAAACATTTTAATGTAGGATATCTAAACATGTATAAACATTTTAATGTAGGATATCTAAACATATATAAACATTTTAATGTAGGATATCTAAACATGTATAAACATTTTAATGTAGGATATCTAAACATATATAAACATTTTAATGTAGGATATCTAAACATGTATAAACATTTTAATGTAGGATATCTAAACATATATAAACATTTTAATGTAGGATATCTAAACATGTATAAACATTTTAATGTAGGATATCTAAACATATATAAACATTTTAATGTAGGATATCTAAACATGTATAAACATTTTAATGTAGGATATCTAAACATATATAAACATTTTAATGTAGGATATCTAAACATGTATAAACATTTTAATGTAGGATATCTAAACATATANTTTGTTTGAATTCTTTTGTTATAATAGAATTTACATTTTAAATCAGAAACAGTTTTAAAAATCCTCTACTTATGACCTACACTGAACTCCTCTACCCCTGAATTCCACTGACCTCCTCTACACTTTAAAACTTTAAAACCGCTGACTTTCACTGAGCGCTTTTTATTGCGACCTCCACAAACCTCCACGATCCCTGATCTCCACTGATGTCTTTTACCCCTGACCTCTACTGTTCTTCTCTACCTCTGACCTCCACTTGCTCCTGTAAGCAGAGTTGTGTATGTATACTAACCTATTAGTTGCTACACAAACAGTTTCTAGATCTATAGTAGCAGGTATACTACTGGTGTATAGTACTAACCTATTAGTTGCTGCACAAACAGTTTCTAGATCTATAGTAGCAGGTATACTACTGGTGTATAGTACTAACCTATTAGTTGCTACACAAACAGTTTCTAGATCTATAGTAGCAGGTATACTACTGGTGTATAGTACTAACATGTTAGTTGCTACACAAACAGTTTCTAGATCTATATTAGCAGGTACACTACTGGTGTATAGTACTAACCTATAAGTTGCTACATAAACAGTTTCTAGATCTATATTAGCAGGTACACTACTGGTGTATAGTACTAACCTATAAGTTGCTACATAAACAGTTTCTAGATCTATATTAGCAGGTACAGTTCGACCAGCTGGACAGCTGTACAGTACACTTCCATCTATAGGTATTCCTCCAGATGTCTAGAAATATTGGAAGGATGGTAGGATGTGTCAATGGAAACTCTGAAGTTTCAGATCGATTTTTAGGCAGCTAACAACAACAAGCTTTTGAGGCAGACAATTTGTTACATTTCACAAACTTTGTTAAACCCCTTGAAACCAAAAGACCCTATATTAAAGATGGTCATAACCATAAACAAAAGAACCCTTTAAACCCATGCAATTGAAAAAAAATAAGTTTCAGACAGAAACACAAAAATATCTCATTCATATTGGAAGGATGGAAGGATGTGTCAATGGAAACTCTGGTTCATATGAAGTTCCTATCAGACTTTTGGGCAACAATTTCTACAATAAACATACATCCTTTTGCAGGTCAAACGACAGGACACAAAATGAATCATCCCATAGGCGTACTGAGGGGGGAGCCAATTTATGACCAATTTATACCCAATTTATGCCCAATGTTTACCCAATTTATGCCCAATTTATGCCAAATTTATTCCCAATTTTTGTCCAATTTATGCCCAATGTATGCCCAATTTATACCCAATTTATGCCCAATGTTTACCCAATTTATGCCAAATTTATGACCAATTTATACCCAATTTATACCCAATTTATGCCAAATGTTTACCCAATTTATGCCCAATTTATACCCAATTTCTGTCTATTTTTTGCCCAATGTATGCCCAATTTATACCCAATTTACGCCCAATGTTTACCCAATTTATGCCCAATTTATACCCAATTTTTGTCCAATTTATGCCCAATGTATGCCTGCCCAATGTATGCCCAATTTATACCCAATTTATGCCAAATGTTTACCCAATTTATACCCAATGTATGGCCAATTTATGCCCAATTTATGCCCAATGTTTACCCAATTTATTCCCAATGTTTACCCGATTTATACCCAATTTATTTCCAATTTATGCCCAATTTATGCCTAATTTAAAAGCTTTGTCTATATTCAAGTTTGAGTTAGATATGCTTCTGTTTTTTATTTTCATTCGTGGTTTCTATGCAAAAATTCCTTGTATACATTTCTTGCTGATTAGAAACAATGGAGAAATTTTCAAAAATAAACACACTTTTCTAGTTATGTCTACATTTTTAAGATTTCAAAGGTTTCATATTTGCGGTATATTGTAGTCTTTGCATGGAGGGTCACCTAAAATAATGCTGACAGTTTTTTTAACATGTTAATTATTTGTTTGTGTATGATGAACCTGTTTATACTGAGGCCTAAGTCCAGATGAGTCAGTAGGATAACCTGGAGGCAAAGGAGGGGCTACAAAACATTGACAATCTAAAAATAAAATAAAAAAAGATAAAACATAAGAAATTTTTTCTAGTTTTTGACAGCATTGATTTCGGTTATAATTTATTTGAAATGTTCACTACAGTTATTTACACAGGGAGAAAGAAATAGAAGAGAGATAAAACTGATGCGGTTCGCCCTACCATATGATTATGCATGCTTTGCAGACGGGTACTCCATTTGTATAAGAAATATTCAGAATAGGTTATTGTATACGCCTACACCATTAGATTGCAAAGATAAACAAATTAAAAACTTTGTGACAAAAAATCAATTTATTTCCATACAAAAAAACAGTTTTACCCCCCCCCCAAAAAAAAAAAAATTGTTTCATCATTTCAAATTTCTGATTATTTTCAAATCAAAAAAGATAATTGATTTTTCAAAAGTATTGATAATTAATGCAAATATCAGAATATTTTAAACATTGACATTTTAAAGTTGGAATTGGAACAAAAAAATATTTCAAATAAACATTTTAATTAGCTATAATGATCTAAACTTACTTTTATTAATATTTCTCTTAAAAACTGCTGCAACGTAGAAAAAAAAATAATTGTAAAAAGTTGTAAAAACTTTCCCTGATCAATCCCAACTTTTCCCTTGTTCTTTAAACATAAACAAACCCCATGTCTCCCTAAAGGAACTGTCGTTGTTATTAGGGTTGTTAATCGTTTTAGAAAACGATCCAAAAAACGATCGTTTTTAGTTTCGTTTTTTTCTAGTAGTAGTAGTAGTAGTAGTAGAAGTAGTAGTAGTAGTAGTAGTAGTAGAAGTAGTAGTAGTAGTAATAGTAGTAGTAGTAGAAGTACTGGTAGTAGTAGTAGTAGTAGTAGTAGTAGTAATACAAGTAGAAGTAGTAGTAGTAGTAGTAGTAGTAGTAGTAGTAGTAGTAGTAGTAGTAGTTTTAGTAGTAGTAGTAGTAGTAGTAGTAATAGTAGTAGTAGTAGTAGTAGTAGTAGTTGTAGTAGTAGTAGTAGTAGTAGTAGTTTTAGTAGTAGTTTTGCGAATTTAAGAAAAAATGAAGGATCGAATCGAACAAAACATATTTCAAGTTAGAAAATACGACATCCATCACATTATGAATTTTATTAGGTTAAAAGGTAGGCATTTTTTTAATGGAGTTTCACTAGAAATTATTGGAACAGTCCATTTAATTGTGCAGGGGGCCAGGAGGTGGGGGGGGGAGGAAGGGAATATATATTTATTGTGTTTCTTTTCTCAAAATTCTGTTGTTTACCTATTTTATATGGAAGCACGAAAAGAATGATAATGTAAAACACATTACTGTTTTTATAGACCCGCGTCATACCATTCCACCTGAAAAATAAGGATAAAATATTTTTGATTAAACTTGGCAAAGCTCCAGTAAAAAAGATCATTTTAAAGTTTTAATGTGAAATATTTCCTGCAGGCTAAATACTATTCCTTTATCTATTTATCAAAGTTTAGCCTTTTAAACATTTTTTTGATAAAACTTAAACATTATTATGATTAAACTTAAACATGATTAAACTTAAACATTTAAGCATTTTTCTTGTTTAATTTGTTATAAATTATTAATAGTAAAAATTGAATTTTTTTACAGAACATTCGCTATTTGCATAAAAGATATTTTAGGTGTAATATTCCCAAAGAATTCAATAATTTCCAAATCTCAAATTTTCAATTTTTATTTTGGCAACACAACATTTAATGGAATGTTAAAATACACTAAATTTTATTTTAGAAATGATTAATTGTCGGAATTCTTTCTTAATGTTAACTTTCTGACTTTCTGTTAACTTTTTAAACCAAAATAAATCAATGTTAAATGATAGATATTTTTCTTTCTTAAAAACATACTTTTCTAGGGCATTACTGCTCAACAGCCTAAAGGGGGCCAGCGTTGTTTTTCAATGGTCTAACAGTTAGGACTGGGCACATTCCAACTTTTTCTCGCCGTTTTGTTAACGCTTAGTTTCAACCGTTAAAAGAAAAATTAGGTAGCCTTAAGTTTTAAAGGTAATTGTACATGATATTTGTTTTGTTAACTGTATTTTCCTTTTTATAAAGTTAGTTAGCGATCTCAACTTTATTAATGGCGTTAATGAAAGATATTTTGTCATTAGTGGTTTTTTAGCAAATATTGGCAATAGCAATTCAGGAGTTGTGCAAAATTCAAGGTTTGTCAAATCGTTAACGGCTAATCCGTTTCAATAACAATTTACAAATTTCGAAAATCTCTGTTTAGCTAACTTAACTTTGCCCAGCCCTAATTACAGTTCCTAGCTTATATGGTCCGGTCGACGATTTTAACCTATGACTTTAAATTATCCATGATGATGTTTACAAACTTCTTATTTCCTAAAAATCGAAAAATTGCAGACAATTAATTTTTTGAGAATGACTTGCGGATTTCTTCTTTGCACAGATTGAAAAGAAAATGGTTGATTTATATTTCATTCCCAACAGCATGACACCATTTAGAAAATTGTTCAGGTTTCAGGTGTCGTTGTGAATGTTTATTGACATTTTTTGATAAAATTAAACAATCCAATTAACCTCGTGAAAGCCACTTAACACTTGTCTGAAACTTAAATTTTATATTCTCTGTATCTATAGTAATCTGATGGTATACAGCTTTTACAATTTTATCCCGCAGCATTCATAGTTTAACATATTAAATGTCTATAATTTTAGGAAACAAATTTAATAAATTTGAACTGCTTAATGCCGATTCAAATTTGAATCACCGCTTTAAACCCTCCATAAGTATTTCCCTTTGAATTAGTGGTTCAAATTGACAGTAGGTTATAAGCGACGTTGCTAAAATTAATTTATTTCGGTCGCAAAGGTCGCAAAGATATATGCAAGTGTTCTGTTTCTTTATTATGAAGATCACTGGTATACTAAAACTCACATAATATATAAATAGAAAGGACTTACTCTGACATTTACACAGTTTGGAATTTTTAACTATTTGTCTGAGCCTTCACAATACAGAACAGTAGATTATCGATTTTAAATAGTTTTTGATTTTAGAAATAATGCAATTTTATCTTTAAAAGTTGGTCGCATATTTGGATAGTTCTGTGAGGATAATCCTTTTTTTTCTTGAAAAAAAATTGACGTTTAGGGCGCTTTGCAAGGCCCCTTTTCAACTAACAATTTCAGCTTTTAACTGTTGCTCATTAAGAATGGCAATTTAAAATCGTTTTCAAATTGTCGCAGATTTTTAACTTTTAATGGCGCATTTTCAAAAAATTGTGAAATAGACAAGAATTTTATAAATGTCTATTTGCGTTGTAACAACAACAAATACACTTAAAGGGACAGTAAAGGAAAAATGAAAGGGGTTATAGGCTGAAAGCTTATCAATTTAGCTCTTGATCGCGACCCCTGAAAGTTATATCTGATGTTCCTATCTCGAGAAACTGATTTACAACTGTGTCAAATTTATTTGAAAATTAATATATATACAATTTTGTATAAAAGTAGTGGGTTTAAATAGATCAAATTCAGCAAATAAGCAACCAATCTGAAAACGATAATATCCCCGAGAAAGCTAATTATTACTTAGGTTTACTCCAATTCTAATTTTATATTTGTTATTTCTATTTTTAATAGATTTAATTCATTATATTATTTACACGTCCGAATTGCTTGACCAGAAAATCCACCAATGACAGTGCAGTAAAGTGGTCACGTGATACAGGCAGAGACACGTGATCAGTATACTGCTCTGCCATTGGTGATAGTTCTGGTCACATGATTTAAGTTTAAGATTTTCTAAATTTTACATATATGAACTTTCGTATAATTTTAACACAGTTTTATATAAATTTCTCGAGACAGGAGCATCAGATAAAACTTTCTTAGGTCGCGATCAAGAGCTAAAGTGATTAGCTTTCAGCCTATATCCCCTTTCATTTTTCCTTTACTGTCCCTTTAAGTATTGCTAAAATGTCGTCTTTCTATTCTATTGTTTTCTAGTTATCACTGTAAGTTTTGACGGTTACCCTTTTGTATCCGGCATTGTTTTTTTTTAAATAGGGACCCACTTAAAATTACGCTTACAGTCCTTTTAAGGAATCCAAAACTCTTTCCGATAAACCTTCTCGTAGATATTTCCGGTCTAATTGTTGATAATATCCGGTTCATAACTGTTCCGAGCAAAGTTAGAAATGAAACTGTAGTTACTCTGTAGCTTTCTAAACAATGGTGGAAGTATTGGGAAAACTACCTTTTGTTGTTCTTATACATTTGTTGTTTAAGGGACTGCAAGCGTAATTTAAGGTGACCCTCCGTGCAAAGACGGCAATGTCTGATTTACAACGGTAGCCTTAATAGCTTTATTTGATCAAGTATGAATTATATATCAAGGTTTTTGTTTATTTAAACTGTTTTTTTGTTTCTTTTCTTGCCTATGAGAATTTAATGGAGAAGTTTTAAGAATTATCCACTTATCGAAACAGAAAAAAAAACACATGGAGGGTCACTTGAAATTACGCTTACAGTCCCTTAAGTTATTAATATTAAATGGAAACATACATTTTTTTATAGATTAGAATAGTTACAAATATTAATAGTTACAAATATATATCTAAGATCCACTACATTGGGTTGCAAAGACATAGGGATAAAAAAATTAGAGTTTGTGTCTAAGACTCAATTCCTTTGAAGGGTTAAGACCATAGTTAGCAGATAAGGATTATTGATAAAGGATCAACATCGTTTGAATAAGCTTCTCAAATTAAATAGTTTAAAAAGCACAAATTCAACTTTTATGTTAAAATGTTCTCGTAGATTTTTTTCAGCAAAAAGGCAAATTAAATACATCTTTTTTTATAATGAAATAAAACTGAAACAATTCGAAAGCTCGGATTTTCTTATTCCTATGTCTTTGCAACCCAATGTTTTAGATGTTGGATATATATTTGTAATTGTTAATGCAGTTAGATCAAATAGATAATCCAAGTTCGAAATATGAAAGGTTTATACCATCAGGGTGCAGAGATATAGGGATTAGAAAATTAGAGTTTGTTGCAAATAGTCAATTTTTTTTAAAGATAAAATTCTAATTTTGGAACCAAAACTACGAACACTATTAACATTCCCGGTATTAAACATACAATTATAAATTTAATTAAAATTAATTAAAGTTTTGATAATTTATGGATTTTATTTTTGACAGTTATCGTAATGGCAAAGGATATAATTAAAAGGACATTTATTTTATTTGTGCATTTACATTAATAAAATTTCTTGTACTTTGGGAATGAGGGAGGGATTTTTTTTTTTGATTACACGTTAAAACTGATTTAATGTTTTAAGAAGCCAAAATAAATCTATTGTGGCCGCCGGAGAAGGATTCCACATCATGCTACGCGGCAAGGCCTATATAGTTATCTTGTGTGATTTATAAACAATCTGATTGAGTTTCCCATAGCGTAAATGTATATTCCGAAATAAGTTATGTCTGAGTATTATTAGAGTCTGTCCTCACAACCTCTACACTTTCAACGTAAAATAATTGTTTTTATTAAGCTTGTTTAAACCAACAGGAGTTACGAGGTTACAAAGTTAATTCAGTAATTTCACGTTAATATATAAATTGAAAACTGTGTAATAAAAAGACGACATTAAAATATAATATATCGTGGTAGGCGATTATATCAATATAATGAAGACAACTTTCGCTTTCAATTTTGATTTATATCAAGCTTTTAAACATCATGGCACAAAAACATGCATTCCTGACATTTTTTGATTTTTTGAGTGCTGACTATGTATTTACTTGAAAATCCACAATGAATGTTGAGATTTCAATATGAATAGGTGAATAGGATGTTTCAACAAATACCGATCAGAACTAAATTATTAAGCATCATATTTTTAATTGGCTCCTAATAAATTTTCTTTTGTGTTTTATTTTAAGTTGAGCCATCATACATTATTATTTTGTATTTTGTGTTTTAAATAATAAAATACTATAACTACTAAAGAGAAACTGCCAATCATAAAAGCTTTTTTTGTAAACTTGTAATTCAAAAAAGCTGTTCAATAATAAGAGTTATGATTAAAAACAGATAAGATGTCAATTTTACGTAAAATTTAGTTTAGTTTGACGTGCAGTCCCTAATATCTTGATTGGAGTGATGGCATATTAATGTAGATTTGAATTTCTTTAAAGGGTTATGATAATAAAATCTGATTTAGCTCAAACTCCTTTTTTAATCATCTTAATTTTGACAAAAAAGTTCTGATCCTTTATAAAAAATACAAAATTTTTTTTTTAATAAAAAAGTTTTTATTTATCTATTTTATTGAATAAAACATAATGAATGAAAAACTGCCGATTAAATGAAAAACTGTCTTATGACTGAAAAAAATAATATTATTTATTTAGATTAAAATATTGGTTGGTGAGTGGTTGAGCTGACACTGAAAGACATAGTTGTTTTGTTTCCATAGTACTACTTTCTATAAACATTTATCTATACATATACAACAAAACAGCTGAATATATATATACATGGTTATACACAAAGGATAAGACCTAATTAGCGACCCCGAAACTCTTAAAATATACTCATTTTAACTGCTTAATCTTTTAAAGTTTGACAAAAAAAACAGAATGTGGAACTAGAATTAATTATGTACAGTCGTCTCATCTTTTGGGGTTACCCCTGTACACTGCATATATGCAGATACAGTGAGAACCAGAAAACTGTGGAATATTAAGTCAGCATGAAAATAATGAATAAGTAAGTGTGTAGGATGTTTTACTAGTAACTTATTAAACAAATTTATAATGTAAAGTTGGTCAATTTACACTGCACGATTGCTGTGTCTAATGTTCATTGGAATATTTAAAACCATATCTTGAGTTTAAAAGTCGTCTTCCTGCTCCAGAGATTTCTGGTTTTCACTATATATATATATATATATATATACACGATGCCTAAGGCTAATTAGGCATGAATAAAGTTATAACATATATCAAACTATGCTAATTAATGGTTCAAAGCATGCAACCACGTAGCTTTAGCTTTCTAATAAGTCAGGTTCAGTTTTTTAGAAATTATGAAGTGTGATGAAGGAGCATGTCTTGGATTAGAACCAGAAAACTCTGGAATAAGTTATGGCTTTTAATAGTCAAATGAACATGAGACTTATCAATTATGCAGTGTAACTGTAGATATACCCATTTCACTTAATAGATAATTCAAAAAGCAAAACTATTTCCTTTGCAACAATATGCAAAAATCAAAAACCAACCTATACAGATCTGAAAAATTATATTTCAAAGGAAATATAAGGAAATCAAAATCTTGCATGTAAACGTATATTGCAACTTATTAATTATCATTTAAACCGCACAACATTCATCAAAAATGTGTACACCATTCATCAAAAATATGTACACCATTCATCCAAAATGTGTACACCATTCATCAAAAATATGTACACAATTCATCAAAAATGTGAAGAAAGAATATAATTATGCTATAATTCATTTATAATTGATAAATTCATTATAAGAAAGATTTTACATATCACCTATTCATCATTGCGAACATTCCATCTGAAGTATTTGTTAAACCTAGGAAGACAACGTTTTACACTAAAAAAGAGTTGTAAAGCATTGATTTTTAGCTCAAACCTAACCTATTCCTGCACCTTTTCATTTTTTGAATTTTCTTCTTTTTAAGGTCAATTATAGATAAAAGTTTTTTTGTTTTGAGCAGTCTTTGGCTGGACTTGAAAAGTATTCCGCGGGGTTCGGGCAGGGTTCTGCTATCTACCTGGGTTCGAACAGGATATTGATGGGCTCATGGCCGCATGCCCCCCCCCCCTACCTCCCTTGTCCAACGAAACATGACAATTGGTGTTTTCGATGTCTTCTTCCATAATTTTTTAAGTTGTTTCATACCAAAGAGACAAGGGATGTAATCCGTCGTCTTTGCAATAAGGACAGAGATCAGGGACCAAAGGGAGTCGGTGTTATAGATCATGTAGTGACATACAGTACATTGGATAAATGAGAGTTTCGGCATCTGTGTATATTCAGTGTACACAGATCTGGGGTATGTAAACAGTAGACAGTTTTCTATACCATCACATAAAAGATTTGTTGTATAAAACTGCAAATTAAGAAGTTATACGATTATCAGTAAACTTGAAAAATTATCCGATGGGTATAATAATACTTATCCAAAACATAAGAGCTTATACCAAGGTAAAATATAAATATTTTTTTTAATAATTTACAATTTTAAATTTTTGAAAAATCAACATTTCTGCGACAGAGCTATTTGTGGAAATATTTTTTGAAAGAAGGATGGAAAGCTAGACCAATCAACGCATATTTTGTTTTATAAAATGTAACAGATTTTCAAAATTGGATTCGTCTTAAAGGAACATTTCGTATTGTTTTCATAGCAAGGGCGTATAGATAGGGTGTTGGGGGGGG
>NW_019396252.1:76284-105767 GCF_000591075.1 Eurytemora carolleeae | reverse complement strand
GTTCTATTTCAAGAAATCTTTGAGAAAAGAAAAAGATAGAGTTGTGGAGTACTTTACAATAATTAGAAACCTAATTAAAATATTGTTCTTTTTTTCATTAATAAATGGTTAAGCCCACCATGTTGTACATTCTTTATAAAATTATTCTTACAGCTTCGTCAGATTTAGAATTTGTTTCTTTATAGTTGGATAATGTATAAAGATTTTAGATATTGGTTTACCATTTAATTTAACTGTGTCTAGTACTCTCTCTTTAGTTAACAAATAAGCTTTTTAAAGTAAAGAGAAATAAAACATTGCTATTTTTACTGTTTTTGTCCTATAATTTTCCGTTTTTGACCTTTCATTCCAAGTTAATTCACTTATCACGTAAACAGAGGCATATTGGATGTTAGATTTTTATCATGCGTCTAAATAGAAATAGAAATTGCCCTTGAAAAAAATAGCAGTTTTTCTGAGTAAAATTCTGAATTTGGAGCAAAAAAAAAATATTTTTGGACAAAAAACTTTTGTATATGATAATGGATTTTTTGAAAATTCAAAAAATGTAATTGTTTATCGCAATAAATTTTATTTACCCTTCATTTAAAAAGGGGCGTGCCCAACTCACAACGGTATATTTGTATATTCATAACTCGGAAGATATCGTCGTTTTGCCAGCTTTTAAAGTGTTTGAATTCTGATCATTTTTGCCAGCCCCTTTTACCTTTAAAATAAAAAATATGGATATCTTACTCATTTATTTTTAATATCTCAAAGCTTATAGGGGCCCTCTATGAACTAAATATTAAGTCTACAGTTCCTTTAGGGACCATGCACAAAGGCTTAAACACTATTATCTAAATTTTGATTCATAATCAAAATAACGTCTACAAAAATCCCCCTTGTCTTTTCGTCAAATTTTGAGGGCACTGTACAATTTCCCTGTAAACATTCCCTATCAGCATTCTATATTCTACCCTTTCTCCGCAAAGAGATTAATAACATATAATTATTATGACAGTCAGAATATAGAAATTTATTTTAAAGTAAAATATATTTGAGGAAAAGATTTTTTTAACAATAACCTCTTAAGAGCTATTTATTATCTAATACAGTCAAGGGCCTATACGGGGGGGGGCAAGGGGCAGTGCCCCCCCCCCTAGAACTCAGAGCTATCAAATCTGAAACTGAAGAGTGAAGAACATAAAATTAGTTTACCTTTAAAGTATCCAAGAAGCCAAATGTTTTAAATTTACAGTTTAAATTTTGCCCCCACCCCTAGGAGCCCCTGGGGGGGGGGGGGGGAGGTAAAAAAAATTTGTGCCCATCGCGCATATTTGGCTCCACCTAGATTTATTTCTGTATACGCCCTTGAGTACAGTGCAAGAATTTCAAGACTATTCACCAACTGTCATATTTCGTGGGACAGGGTGTATAAGATTTTAAATTCACCAACTGTCATTATTTCATGGGACGCCCTGTATTAGATTTTAAATTCACCAACAGTCATATTTCCTGGGACACCCTGTAAAAGATTTATATTCACCAACTGTCATATTTCGTGGGACACCCTTTATAAGATTTTAAATTTACCAACCAAATGATTTGTGAATAGAAACGGTTTTACGGGTGCACAGAGATTGTGAGGAAATAACTAAATTTATAATTGAATCAGATCACATCAGAACAGTTCAATTAAAATTGAATCAGATCACATCAGAGCAGTTCAATTCAAATTGAATCAGATCGCATCAGAACAGTTCAATTAAATTGAATCAGAACACATCAGAAAAGTTCAATTAAAATTGAATAAGATCGCATCAGAACAGTTCAATTAAATTGAATCAGATCACATCAGAACAGTTCAATTAAAATTGAATCAGATCACATCAGAACAGTTCAATTAAAATTTAATCAGATCACATCAGAACAGTTCAATTAAAATTGAATCAGATCGCATCAAAACAGTTCAATTAAAATTGAATCAGATCACATCAGAACAGTTCAATTAAAATTTAATCAGATCACATCAGAACAGTTCAATTCAAATTGAATCAGATCGCATCAGAGCAGTTCAATTCAAAAGTTTCCAGTTGCACGATTGATAATAAATTTAAACAAACCATTAGAAAACAAGAAACTTTGTCAACTGTTTACAAAATGTTCGATTTATTGAAATAAAATTAATCATGAAACAATTGTGTGCTTGTACAACTGCAATGAAATGTCGTCTTCGGGGATTTTTTTTTATAAAATGTCGTCTTCGGGGAATTTTTTTAGAGAGTGGAAAAAAATATTTTTATTGGCAGTGGTTGACGTTCAATGATTAGAGAAATTATGTCTATTAAACTAAAATATGGAAAAGTTTAATTGTTTTTTGCACAGTTTTTTTTCTATAAAATTTAATGTATATCGAAAAAAACTATATTGACGATAATCACAAAATAGTCCTGGAATTTCCAAAATGTTGTCTGCCTTTTTTGTGCTTTCAATATCACTTGCAATATGATGAATTAGGTTAATATTTCGACAATTTTGTGTTTTTTTACAAAATTGAAATCTAAACAAAATTCCTATTGAAAGCACAAAAAAGCCAGACTACCTTTTGGAAATGCCAGGGCTAGGAGATTTATTTGGTGAATGTTTCAAGAAGGTTCATGTTAAAGTAGGTTGACGTCTGCATGTCACAAAAAAATTCAAATATCAAAGACGACTTTCAATTCGTCTTGCTACTATCATGTTTCGTGGGACACCCTGTAGTTTTTAGAACTAATATTAACAAAACGTTGTCTGAGTAGTTTACATAGAAGGGAAAAGAAGAAAGAAGAAGAAGGAGAAAGAAGGAGAAAGAATATCAAAGACGACTTTCAATTCGTCTTGCTATTGTCNGTTTAAAAGGAGGTATAAAAGGAGGAATAAAAGGAGGTATAAAAGGAGGTATAAAAGGAGGTATAAACTAACTGTAAATTCCGTTTTTTATTCTCTAAACAGAAAACAAAGAAAAATAATTTTTCCAATTAATTGAAAACATGAGGTTGCAGTTTCCAGTATTATAGTGGAGCTTGAGATTAAAAATACAAGAAACAAAATGTCGTCTTCAAGGATTTTGAAAAATTAAAGATTTTGATTTTAAAATCTTATCTAATAGACAATTTTAATAAAAGAATGATTCTTTTTAAATAATTGTATTTAGTGACATTTTAGAAAAACCGATCTTCTCACAAAATACATTTTTAAGATTATTCATTTAAAATGAAAAANTAGAGTGTAGACTTAATCTATTTTCTGATTTAAACATATTGTAGAGTGTAGACTTAATCTACTATCTGTTTTAAGCATATTGTAGAGTGTAGAATTAATCTAATATCTGATTTAAACATATTGTAGAGTGTAGACTCAATCTACTATCTGTTTTAAGCATATTGTAGAGTGTAGAATTAATCTTCTATCTGATATATACATATTGTAGAGTGTAGAATTAATCTTCTATCTGATATATACATATTGTAGAGTGAAGACTTAATGTACTATCTGATATATACATATCGTAGAGTGAAGACTTAATGTACTATCTGATTTAAACATATT
The DNA here is from genome assembly GCF_000591075.1 of Eurytemora carolleeae. Classification (NCBI taxonomy): domain Eukaryota; kingdom Metazoa; phylum Arthropoda; class Copepoda; order Calanoida; family Temoridae; genus Eurytemora; species Eurytemora carolleeae. Next base: position 102,197 of record NW_019396252.1, on the reverse strand, counting down.
GTAGAGCGAAGACTTAATCTACTATCTGATATAAACATATTGTAGAGTGAAGACTTAATGTACTATCTGATTTAAACATATCGTAGAGTGAAGACTTAATCTTCTATCTGATTTTAAAATATTGTAGAGTGTAGACTTAATGTACTATCTGATTTGAACATATTGTAGAGTGAAGACTTAATGTACTATCTGATTTAAACACATTGTAAAGTGAAGAATTAATGTACTATCTGATTTAAACATATTGTATAGTGAAGACTTAATGTACTATCTGATTTAAACATATTGTAGAGTGTAGAATTAATCTACTATCTGATTTAAACATATTGTAGAGTGAAGACTTAATGTACTATCTGATTTAAACATATTGTAGAGTGTAGAATTAATCTACTATCTGATTTAAACATATTGTAGAGTGTAGACTTAATCTATTTTCTGATTTAAACATATTGTAGAGTGTAGACTTAATCTATTATCTGATTTAAACATATTGTAGACTGTAGACTTAATCTATTATCTGATTTAAACATATTGAAGACACAATCTAATATCTGTTATATTCAAATTGTAGACTCGATTTACTTTCTGATTTTAAGGAAAACATTTATTGGTCATTTACAAATAGATAATTAAACATGTATATTGTGATAGTTGACAAGACTTAATTAATCATAATAATATCATAAAATAAAGCAGGGAGTTGCAAAATCAAATGTTTTTATTTTATTTTACACTGTACCCTGTATCTGTATGTATAAAAGCTATTCAGAAATAATTATGGAACTCCACAAGGAATTGTTAGTTCATGAGAATGGTTTTGATTTCGAATTTAATTATGCTTCGGGTTCATACCAGCTTACTTGACCAATAACATCAAAGAAGTCAGGGGTACCTATAAATCAGATAATATTGTTTTGTAAACTCATATATCTGATGAAGTCAGGGGTACCTATAAATCAGATAATATTGTTTTGTAAACTCATATATCTGATGAAGTCAGGGGTACCTATAAATCAGATAATATTGTTTTGTAAACTCATATATCTGATGGGCAAAAAATTGTTGTGAAGGAGAAATAAAAAGAAGTTAATTGTGAGCTGTGCTTTTTTTTTAAAGAATTTTACATTTTTCGTGGTTGATAAACTAAGAACTAACCTGCAAGGGAACCACACTTCTTTTCTATATGAGCAGCGAGATTAGGGGGTAGAATCTCAATCATGGTTTTGCTAGCAAGCTTGTGCATGCTGTTATTCTTGTGATGTCCTCTGGGAAGATCACCAAACATATCCCAAGATAGTTCATAGATACGCTTGATAATCTGAAAAAAAAGGTTTTGATTACAATAATCAAGAAGAAATAGATTGTCTTAGATTGTCTTTATTGTTTAGAAATAATTTAAAATTACCAATTTCATGTTTTCTTTGAACTCAGCAGCAGCGAGAAGAGCCTTAAGTTCTTCCAGCTTCTCATCTGGAATCTTTCTCTCCCACTCAAGCTTTCCTCGTCCCTCAGCAATCATTGTTCTTAGATTGGAGTTAGCATCCATGAACTGTGTGAAGGTTTGGGGAAATCCCTTGGGTCCAACCTCTCTCACATACATGGCGAACACAATGAGGTAGAAATACCTCTCGATGTTGTTCATGATCTTGTTTTTCAGGTATGCCTGCCAGTCATCACTGGACACATCAAAGCTCATCTTAGACTCAATAATACATTCTCTGATGTTCTCAACTCCAGTTCCACGTGGGGGAGGGGCAGCAAGATCAATCAGTTTATCAACTTGAGCCTTAGCAACCTTTGCATTGGGGAAAGCACTCAACAACTCCTTGATGACTTCAAACTCTCCCATCTGCATTGCATTTCTGTCTTCTTGAACATCAATATCAATCCCTGGCAGACCCAATTTCTTCTTCTTCAAAGCATCCAGGATGTCGTCAGGGACAATGCCTCGCATTCTTTCAAGTTCCCTGGCAAGTTGCAACTCTTTTACCAAGGCGGCAATAACAATAGCTGTAGTTGTACGAGATATTCCAGCCTAAATATATAAGGACATTGGTTTTAAAACTATCCTTGATAATTTCTTAATGTGCAATTTTGAGTGGACCTTCAAGTAAATATTGAAATAGACACTTAATGTTTTTATCTTTATTAATCAAGAAAGTGGAAGATATTGACGCTCTTCTAGGTTTAAAAGTGTTTCATGTGTATTAATTACTTTTTAAGAAAACCCACAATAGAATTTAATCAAAATTATGATCATTAATTTCTTAATCAGATATGAGCATTTAGGATATCACGGTGAATCAGGCGCTGTCATCTATGCATGGAGGGTCACTTTATATTTAAAATTAAGCTTAGAGTCCTTTTATTGGCACTATGCTTTGCATTTGCAACATAAATCTTATAACAAGCTCTTTTAAAAATATTTTTAGAAAACCATTTGGGTTATCCAGGGAAAAAATTTAATGAATTTGAAGTCACGGCTTAACTACATATATTGAATCAGTGATTCATCATTTGTCTATGATCTACAAGTTTAGAATTGGTATGAAAGGAGCATTAAAATACAAAGTTGAATCATTCAATTTGGTCCCAGACCTGGCAATTGAAGATAACTGGGCAGGAAGCTGTAGTGTCCTTTAGCATAGCAACAATCTGATCAAAATTTGCCTCTGCGGGGGCCTGCTCCTGGTTCATGGGGATCCTCAGGGGCTCCAGCTTGGGAACTTTCTCCTGGAAAAAAGGGATTTCATGCGTTTGAAAATCGTTTGTGTCAAACCCATGTATTATTAAATATTTCTCAAAAAGTATTGTTGAACCTTTTAATACCAAGAGGGGTGTCCATGGGCAAATGCTTTTTAGCGGTTAACATTCGGAATGGGAACACTGTGCCAGTCTTTAAATCTTCTAGCACCTTTTTTTGGCTACAAGCTTGCATTTTTAAAATTTTGTTTTATTATGTGAGACCCTTTTTTTCATGTCATACTCTTTGCTTCAGACTGAGCCCTGTCTACTTTATGATGTTTTTTTTTGGAATTTAAATTTCTTTTCAATCCATTTCCTGTTATTGGATTAATTGTTTAAGAATGTATAGCCTGTTGGAAAGCATATGATGATTAAGATAACAGATTGCACAAGGATTGCAAAGACACTTTTATTAGAACTTTTAAAAGAAAGCCTTAAAGCTTTCCAAAAATGACACAAAACCATCATACACAAGATAATACAGAGTTTGAATTTCAGAAGTAAGGTTTTTCTTCAAGAATAGTAGAAGTACCTTGATAGCAGCGTATATCTCATTAACAGTGGTTACACACTCTAGCTTCTCGGTGGACTCAACATTAGTGGCTCTCTCCTCAGGATGCTCCCCAAACTGAGTTGAAAACTGTATCATTTACATGTAAACTTTGGATAATTTCAAATACCGAGTTGACTTTTAACCAGCTAAAGCAAAAAATACAATTACAGACTATGTAAGGCAAACCAGGACTGTACACCAAATGAATGATTACCTTTTTTTAAAATGTATGTGACATGTCTGACATTGAAATAAACAGTTAATAAAAATTACACAAGAAATTGCTGGAAAGTATACTTTATCGAAAGACAATATTTTGTCTTATTTTTGTGTTTCGAAAGAATATTTTCGGAAATTCATTGTTCAGTTATTAATGAAGAATAATGCCATGCATTTAAGCTGACAAGATAATCCTTATTTTTTTAAAGATGTTTAAAATCAACAAATTCGATTCATGAATGATATTGCATTTATTTTGTAATATGCTTAATTCTATGACGCTTCGCACCCCTCTTCTAGCAACAATGCTAGCATTTAAATGTTGCTTTTACAGAAAAACTAAGAAACAAAAAAACTAAATGTTTATATAGATTTAAATGAATAATGTACCTGATCCTTGAAAAACTTGAATTCATCTCCACGCTTCTTGATTTCTTCAGCAAACTCCTGCTCAATGGCAGCACACTCCTCGGGGTTGTTAATCTCAAGGTGGAAGTTTATACTAAAACAGATCTTTAGGTTAAAAGATTATAAAACTGACAAATTTAATATCAGAGTTTGTTCTTTATAAATGTGATTCAATCTCTACCTAACACACATCTGATTCAAGCTAAAAAGTACTGCAAGAGCTCTTAAATTCTCTAACGCTAGGAAAAATTTTCTTAATCTGGTTATGTTATCATGTGTACAACCAAATACCACTTTTTCCATCAACAAAAGATTAGTATAGATGTGGCTTGGGCTGGAATTGAAGCTGTTAAAGAAATTCAACATTTTCACTTAAAAACAATCATTAGACTTTTTAAATGTTTCTTGGTCATGACTCATGTTGTAACCAATTTTTGGAAAATCAAACCCGCACCTAATGACCTATAGAAAAATGTTTAACTGACACATGCATATTCAAAATCATAATCCTATTAAAATGAATTTTCCATCAGGTTGCTTAAATGAATTTAAAAAAAACTACAAAATATTGATAATTAAAACCGAAAGAAATCATAAATCAAAATGTAAAAAGTAAAAATAATTCTAATATATGCATGCAAACCAATCTACCCACAAAAACTAAAACTACTAAAGTATAACTAAATTTTTGAATTAAAAGAATAATTTCAAATTTATTATTGAAATTAAATTTGACATTAGTAAATCTAATAATCTAAAATGCTCTTTAACAACGTTAAAAACTGTATACTTTTAACATACTTTACAAATCATGTGCCTAAATTTTTTTTCTTATTCATTTTAATTTTTAAAGTTAAACATTAAGGTGAATTTTAAGAAAAGAATGCAATGAATTTTCCTTTTCAGGTATTTGACAGTAGTGCAAAACAGCAAAATTATTTAAACAATTTACAACAGCTAAACTAAATTATATTTTAATTCTAGTTTCTTCCAGTCACCAATACTTACGGATTACAGTTGAGCCCTATGGAGGCAGAGGGGCTGAAGAAAAAGAAAAATAATGAAAGGGTTTGGTTAGTCACGTACTGGGTTACCTACAGAGGATAAGACTTCAGAGACGACTGTACGGAATTCAAAATGTTTTCTTATATTCATGATTACATACAGCTATAAAATTTCTTTTTTTCTTTGCCCAATAAATAGTCCATTTAAAGACAGCATTCAAAGCAGAAGGTTTAATTTAAGCTTGGTATTGTCATATCTTAATACTTTCAATACATTTTCACAGACTCATCCTGTATGGGTAACCCTATAGATACAAGGCCTTCAAGGGTTGATTGCTGCATGCTTTTACACGCTGGAAAATCATCAATCAATTTTGAAAAATGATTGTATTTTTTACTTTTTGTTTATCAGTAAAATCAAAATTCTTTTGTGGGAAAAGGATCTAGGTTCAAAACTTTCACACCTTTTTACATTTTTTTGTTCCTTTCAAAATTGTAAATTATCTTAGATTTAGACCTGAAGTACAGTAAGAGATGATGATGAGAAAAAAAGGGAATTATAGGAAGGATACATTTTAAAGTAACATTTTAAGACTGGTGAGAAACAATTGTTGGTAAATGAAAAATCAATATGGAAATTTTTTTGCAGAAGGTTTCTGTTTATTAAATTTGTTCTATAAAAAATGTTTCTGCTAAAAAAAAGTCTGTTTGCACAACAAAAACAATCTGTATAGCAGTTTTCTTAAACTATATGGTATAATATTGATAACAGGAAATTTTAAAAAAATGTATCTTCTAAATTTTAATTTCAACCCCACTTTTTTGCTACAATCTTAATTATTATTTATAAAATGTTCATATACTTGATTAACTGAATGATGATAATTAGTTTATATTTAAATTATCTTATATTGGTTCGAGTATGTACAAGGGAAAGGTATGCAAGGGAGAGAAAAGGATTAAAACAACTTTGCTTTTTAGTCTGGTTTAAAATGGAGAAATGTTATTACAAACAAGTTTTTAAACTCTTTTTTAAAAAGTTTTTAAGAATTTTTTCTTGAAACTGTATTTATAACATTAATCTCCAGGTGAATATTCCCACCAACTAAATTGCAAAATTTAAAGTTTATCAATAAATATAATTGCGAGTTGTAAAATATGAAGACTATGGACTTGAATTGGTGATTTTTCAATGATTGCAACCAATCAGAATTAAGATAACATATGTAAATAATCCTCATATACTACTACTTATATTGAAACATACTCTTGATTGGGGTTGTGAGGATCAATGACGATCTCCAGGCTGAACATTTAGATTAATTAATATATATTATAGAAATACAGTAAAATTCTTCTATTGCGTTTTATATTCAAGAAATGCACAAGTCGCTTTCGCAGAGGAACTGAAAATATAAATAAACGGTTGGAGGAACAGTTTTGAAATTCTTATTCCACCATACAAAAATTCTTTATTCCACCATACAAAAAATCGAAATGCCATTTCTTCTTTCATTTAAATTCAATATCTTTACCCGATAAAGCAGTGTTTTCCTTTAAAAAAAATTAATTAATAAGTAATAATTCATATGTTAATGTTTCCAACCTATTAAACTCCTAATTATTCCACTTTAGTTAAGTTTAACAATGAAAGGTTATGTTTTAAATGTTATTATCGTAGCAATGATTAAAATAATGATGCAGTAAAAAAACTTTGCTATTAATTTTCTTTAATTAGTTGCAAGTACAATTTTAAAGCCAGAACTTTTGATGGGGAAGGGGTAATTTAGGCAAAGAAATGGGGCCAGACAAAGGAGAGGGGCAGGGCAGGTGCAATAAAAACAAATCTTACTTTTTAGGATCCCGAGCAGTGAAGGGTTTATTGTTTACATAAACAACTGGTTCCTGTCTAAACAAAAAAAAATATCTAAACATCTTGATTAATATAATATGTAAATAAAATGTAAAATTGTGATCAAAATTTAAATCTTGCTGGAACAAATACTGAAGAGTTAAATCCAGAATCACGGTTTCTTTCATTTCAATTTAATCTCTTTTTGGTCTGAAATGATTCAACAATCTTTTAACTTAAAAAGTGTAAAATAGAAAAAAAGAAACATTATCTTTAATTGTTCAAATTGTGATCGAAAGTCACATTTACCTGAGGTTAACCCAAAAGATGTGTTTCTCATCTCCATACTTCTTCAGAACCGGTTCTAGACATGTCTCAAACCCTTCACGAATGGGGAAATATTCTTAAATCCTTATTTATTTTTATTTTAGGAGTCTAGGGTGAGGGGGGGGGGCTGCCAGAGTAGTTTTTAAACCCATTTAAACCATTTTGCAATTTCAAGATCTGCTTCATGTCCAATTTAAAGCAGTAACCTTTCATGCTTAATCTGATCAATAATGTAGAAGATATTGTCGTTCTTCTAGTTTGACAAGTGTTTAATTTTGATCATTGGTTCATTTTTGTCCTGCAATAGAAATGCTCAAGTTCTTTTGTAAAGAAACCAGAATTTAAAAATGATCAAATTTTAAAATTATGAGCATTTGGATAACTTATTCTTATTCTCTTTGATCAGAAGAAAGTGTAAATGGTACCTACGTAAATCAAACATGCCACTCGAAACAAAAAGATTACTTAAAAACATGCCCTTCAAGCCTATATCTAAGCATTTAAGGCAGAAAAACTTGTCTCAAGAGCACCCTTTTGCTTATAGAAAAAAGGTGGCATAATTTTTTAAGATCCAGGTTTATAGTGTTCCTTATTTCAATGATACACTAACTTAAGTTTAAAATGATTAAATTCTTGTTTTTCTTTGGGATTGTAGAAATTTTTTCATTAAAATTGTGCAGAAGATTCCTCTGCAAATTGTTCTAATTTTGTTTTCTTTGCTAGGGAAAAAAAAATATTGACTTTGGGTCAAAGTTAAAAGAGGTTTTTATAAAAAGTTTTTATTTTCCATCCCTTGAATAGTGGTTTGACCAGTTCCAAACAAAGGAAATCCAGGCAACTGAAATATAAATCATTAGATTTACAGAACTTTTTACAAAGGAATTGAGTCTGAAGCCACAAACTCTGGTTTTCTAATCCAATTTCTTATTTGTGTGAATTTTGGTAATAAAATAATCAATGCTAAAAATATCACTAGGTTACACCATAAGAAAATTTGAGTTTGTGGCAAAAACTCAACTACATAGTTTTACTTTAAGAGCCGACACTTCCCCCCTATCCCCTCCCAGCTGTCAACTGTCTAGATGTCTAGCTGTCTAACTTTCTAGATATCTAGCTCTTGAGCTGTATTATAGCTGTCTATCTATCTATCTGTCTAGCTGTTCATCTATCTATCCTTTTATCTATTTATCTATTTATCTATTTTAGTTTTTAAACTTCACACTACTCAAAATTCTTAGAACAACTCTATATATCTAAAATATATCTATATATATATCCTTATCTATCTATATATCTATCTATCTATCTTTATGCTGGAAACTGGGCAACATAGCTGGGTAAGGTCAAAGTAAACCTGACATCGCTCTACACAATTTCTCAAGTTTAAAATACAAAATTTCTCAGCTCTTTACTTACTTTCCTCGGCGCACTTTAATTTCCTTCACTTATTTACATGCAATTTAAAATAAAAGCAATTTAATTTTTGTAACTGTTTTTTTTTCATTGCCGAATTTTGAAGAAATATGTTTTAATTCTTCCTTCCATAAACCAATTCGTAGGTCATCTGAGGTTCCAAAAAAGCCGTAAAATACGTAAAATACACAAACGTCAGACGTTTACAAGTATTAAAAGTAATAAAAAACTAACCCTTCTGAAGTTTGGTGCCCCTTCAGTTCTGGGAGCTCCTTCTGCTAGTCTTTAAAACAAATATTCAGTTTTTTAATGTATAATTTTTAAAAATACTATTCTTTTATGTTTTGATTTACAATCTCCAAATTATAATGAAGATTCTGGGCAGCATGAAGACATGTTTTAATTGATTTTTTTAATCAAAACTCCCTTTTTTGTAAAACTTTAAATTTGTTTTAATCAATTTTTTTAAGTTCTCAGCTCGACATTTAAATAAAAATTTTATTTTAAATTTTAGTTCTTATAAATATTTAAGTGTAGGTATACCACTAGGGCACTAAGCTTGATTCCAAAGCCCATCCTACTAAATATAAAGGCATCTGAATATCTAAAAATCGAATTATTTTGATATCTGACTATTTAAATATTTACCTATCAATGCCCTCGAAGGCATCAGTCATTGCCTTGAGTTCAGCTGCGGGGGGAGCCATGTTGCCTGCCCTAAATCAGTATAAAAACATAATATAATTTGGTTCAACAACTAGAAATTAAAAAAAAGTTAGAGTATGTAGAGTGTCTGCAAGTTTTTGAACCCTTATTAGAATATCGATGTTTCAGAATGTCTGTATTTTGTGGGAGTTTGTTAAACAATCCATGAATTAGGTTGGTTGAACACTCTTTGAATAAGGTTGGTTGAACAATCCCAAAATTAAGTTTTTTGAACAAATACTTAAATTAGGTTGGTTGAACAATCCTTGAATTAGGTTGGTTGAACAACCCTAAAATTAGGTTGGTTGAAAAATCCCAAAATAAGGTTGTTTGAACAAATACTTGAATTAGGTTGGTTGAACAACCCTAAAATTAGGTTGTTTGAACAATCCCAAAATTAGGTTTTTTGAGCATGGACTCAAAATTAAGATGATTGTACCATTAGTATGAGCAAAACCTAAATATAAAAGTGTGCTATGTGCAAAATTCAAAATTGTTTAACAATATATAAATTGTGAGAGGGAACATGCCGTGATGGTTGAGAATACTAATTACAAATCCAGCAACCTGTATCGACTTTTGTTTGGTGGGTAAAAGTGTGTGATGTTAAAAATAAATATTATTTTATGACATTTTGAATGAGAGAGAACGCCCTGTCATGATGGTGAGAATACTAATTACATTTTGTTTGGTGGTAAACTGCTTTTTAGCAGTGTGTAATTTGAAAAATATGAAATTATTTTAAAATATACTGAATGTGAGAGGGATGCACCCTGGCCTACTCCAGCTACCTGTATTGACCGTACTAAACTGACCTCTGCCTAGCTTATTCTCAATCCAGGGCCAACACATTTTTGGCAGTATTNGACGTTAGTTTTGGGGAGAGGAGAGGGGGTATTTAACTATTAAATTGTGCTAATATACACTATATAAATTTTATCAAATAGGAGATGAAAAAGGGCACAAAAATATGTTTAGTATTTTATCATATTTCTTTTCTCAACTACAAAGAAATTTCTTATCGTAACTCTGAATAAAGTTTGTCAATCACAGAAGGTTTAATGCTGGATATGATGGATAAAACAAAAACTATTGGTATAGTTACAGTGCTACCAACTTCAGTGTGCAATTGAGATCTTAGACTTTCAACCCATAGTCGGATAAATGAGATATTTGACATTAAAACTGTTGGGCAATTGAAATTTTAGACAATCAACCCATCGTGCAATTATGATTTTAGAAATTGAACTCTAGTGCAATTGAGATTTTAGACATTTAAACCTTAGTTTCATTTAGACTTTAGACATTCAAACTCTATTTCAATTGAGATTTTGGACATTTAAGTTTCATATTTTAGACGATTACTCCTAATTTAGTTTAGTTTAGACATTCACTCTTAACATTTAGAATGTTAACGTTCTTTTTAAAGAATTTTTACCATTACATCCTTTATAGAGCAATTTAGATATTGGAATATAACCCTAGTTTATCAACATTTTTTGACATTTAAATGATAGTTGGTAATAGGTACACCTGGAATTTTATTTTCAAAAATGCAGTTAAGCTTTTAGACATTGTGCAAATGAGAAATAAGGGTTCATTTAAATTTTATATTATCAAACTTTGTGCAATTTTTACTTTAGACGTTCAAACCTTGTACAATTCAGATTTAAAATTTTTAACCCTTGTTTTTTTTGACATTCAGCCATGAGTGAATTTATAATTTTTGGAAATTCACCCTCGCATCCGGTGCAACTTAATAATTTATTTATAAATTAATTTAACAAATAAATTTGAAGGCTGGTTTTTATTCAAAAAAAATATTTTTAAGAATATTTAAAATTAATTGACATACTTCAGCTGTTTACACTCAAATTTTATTCAGGACTGTATAAGTGGCATGTTTTATTTACAACGGTACCCCTAGGAGCTGTGTCTGATAAAAACGAGTGACAAATCTTTTATCTTACTAAATTTAAAAGTTCAAAACGGGGAGTCTTTGCAAAATTGACTTGTGGCTTTATTCTACAGAAACAATAGAGGAAGCTGTGAGCATTAACCTCCTTTTAAGCCAGAAAAAAAGACGATATAATGTATCAAAATAAATATTTAAGGGTTCTATTGTGAATAAGGCAGGTTACTCTTTCAAAAGAGGAGCCGCCCTTAAAGATAGAATTATAACGTCTCATAGGAAATGTTTAACGTCTCAGGACGATCTTCAGCTATTAATTTATTTCCAAGATTTTTCTAAAGATATACACACGAAACATGCAATTTGATGTGTAAACCTTTATATATTTTAAACTTAGATTATTTGATCTATCAAAATTCATGGTTTGAAATATCAAAGGACAATGTCATTTTGTTGCAAAGATATAGGGATTAGAAAATTAGAGTTTGTGGCAAAGACTCAATTCCTTTGAGAAGGTAAAAATTTCGTCTGGTGAGTTTTGTTTAAATTTCTTGATTCTTCTCATATTTAAATATTTCTATTTGTAAAAAAGGTTTATTAATATATGCATACATATGAAGCATGTTCTGAACACCCATGTACCATTTGCTCGATTTAAAATAAATAAATTGTAAAAACATTTTTCAGTAAAAGGTACAAAATTTTCCAAATTTTGTACCTTTTATTTTTCTTCTCGTTAAGTTGGCTAATCTTAAAGAATACTCCGTTCACATTTCTTTCCTTCCGTCATACTAAAGTGAATTCAACGTCATATATCAATCTTGGCTCCTCTTCAACGGAATGTCAAGGAAAAATGAAAGGGGGTTATAGGCTGACACCTAAGCATATTAAGAGTTGATAGTGACCCAGGAGAGTTCTATCTGATATTCCTGTCTCAAGAAATTGATGTAAACTGTGTCAAATTTAAGCAGATATAATTGATAATATAGATATGTACGTGTCATGTGACCAGAACTCCCACCAATGGCAATTGGCAGTGCGGTATCATTATCACATGACCAGTTTACTGCACTGCCATTTGTGGAAGTTCTGGTCACGTGATAAGGACATATAAATAAAAATATCAATTATATCTTTTATAAATGAAAAATTTTAAATTCAAATAATAATAGAAGCAAACCTAAGTTTCTAAGGCTACTCTGGGATATCGTCATTTCCACATTGGTTGTGTATTTGCTGAATATGATCCGTTTAAACCTACTATTTGTATACAAAATGTTTAGATGTTTGAATAAATTTGACACAGTTTTATATCAATTCCTTTGGAGAGGAACATCAGATAGAACTCTCATGGGTCTCAATGAACTCCTAAAATGCTTAGGTTTCAGCCTATATCCTCTTTCATTTTTCATTTACAGTCCCTTTAATGAAGATTAAAAAGCTCATTGTCTTAAATTAGATTATTTATTTAAGAATCAATTGCATGATTGAGTATTGAACTAGTAGTTGACATTCACTATTAAAATGGAATAAAATAATTCTACTTTTTTCAGCTTATTTGATTTATTAAAATCAGAAAATCAAGGTTGAATTATAAACAAGGCTCTTTGGGCTTTTTGCGCCCATCTTATATTTCAACTTTTAGTTCTTTCAGCTTTTTCTCTCCGATAAAACAAAAAATAAAATTTTTTACCGAAATTACAATTAGTTAAGTGAATTTTCAATATTTTACGAAAATCTAAAATTTTTGGAGACACTCTTTTGTATTTCTGAGCGTCCATAAACCTTCCCTGGGGTCATGTGAGGTCCCACTAAAAATTAGGACCCGATCGGCTCAGCCGTCTTGACGTTTCTCGGTTAAATACAAACATACAAGCAAAGTGTATATAAGATAAGATGTTAAGTGGTGTCCATATACGCCATCTTAAAAAACTGAAACTGATTTATAACTTTTGTGTTCGATATTAAGAATCCCGTTCGCTTGATCTCGATATGCAGTATGGGCACTTTTAATTTGATGATCAATTAAAAAACAAAAATGTTACCAGATGGGTAATAAAGCATACCGACAAACAGACAAGCAAAGCATATATAAATATATTGGATTGGATCTAGCCTACAATATACTTGAAAACTGGAAATCTTCACAAAGGGTATTCACGCTAAATATTAATCTTTAAAAAAATAATTTCATGAAAAACCTTTTTTTAAATTTTAAATTCATTTTATTTTTTTCAGTTCTTGGACACCCTTACATGTATATATATATACACGCTTTTATAAATGCAAACCCAAACCTTCAAGTTTGCGGGGTTGCGTAGTGAGCAAAATCTTCTTCCTTTAACCTATGGCAACACAGATATTGGCGCAGCAATTTCAAACCACCCTCNGTTTATTAGCCATGTTTAATCACTACCCTGTATTTGGTTTATTAGCCATGTTTAATCACTACCCTGTATTTGGTTTATTAGCCATGTTTAATCACTACCCTGTATTTGGTTTATTAGCCATGTTTAATCACTACCCTGTATTTGGTTTATTAGCCATGTTTAATCACTACCCTGTATTTGGTTTATTAGCCATGTTTAATCACTACCCTGTATTTGGTTTATTAGCCATGTTTAATCACTACCCTGTATTTGGTTTATTAGCCATGTTTAATCACTACCCTGTATTTGGTTTATTAGCCATGTTTAATCACTACCCTGTATTTGGTTTATTAGCCATGTTTAATCACTACCCTGTATTTGGTTTATTAGCCATGTTTAATCACTACCCTGTATTTGGTTTATTAGCCATGTTTAATCACTACCCTGTATTTGGTTTATTAGCCATGTTTAATCACTACCCTGTATTTGGTTTATTAGCCATGTTTAATCACTACCCTGTATTTGGTTTATTAGCCATGTTTAATCACTACCCTGTATTTGGTTTATTAGCCATGTTTAATCACTACCCTGTATTTGGTTTATTAGCCATGACTGAATTTTCGCCAATCAAGTTTTCGATCTTTAACGACCTTTCAATTTTAAAATGTGAGACAACATGGATACTTGTAAAATAAGTTACAGGGTGTTTCACAAAACATGACATTAATAAGGCGAATTTAATGTCGTCTTTGATCTTCGAAAAAAAATTTGCGAAAAAAGTAAAATTCTAGAATTAATAATCACAAAATACCCCTGAATTGGCATTTCCAAAATTGTGTCTGCCTTTTTTGTGCTAAACGAAATTGTTAATATCTCCGGTGATATATTGACAGCACAAAAAAAGTTAGCCACATTTTGGAAATGCCAAGACTAAAAGAATTGTTTGGTTATTGTTTCCAGAATCATACATGTCAAAGTAGGTTGACCACTGAATGTCACAAATAAAGTCAGAGTTTGAAGACAGCATTGAATTCGTCTTGTAACTTTTATGTTTCGTGGGACACCCTGTATGTACGATCATTTAACAGTAGTAAGGAAAATATCAAAATTTTAGAATTACAAAAATTACCTTTTTAATGAAAAAAGGTTAATATGAGATAATACATCAAAAAATCAATTTTGACATCGTTATAAATAAACTTGTATTTCGAAAAAAGCTTGTGAACAATCAAAACTTAAATAAAAAAGTATCTTCATTGCATTGACATAATCGCCTACCACTGTGTTATATCTATATTATTCTATTATTTATCTTCCATTACTTCTGTATATGATAGTAATAGATATATGACAGAACATCTATAATTATAATATTATTATTAAATAAATAAAAAAGAAAAAGAATATTTTTTCCAAGAAGAATGTTAGTGAAACTATACAAGTGTGTTAATGATTTAAAAAGTTGATGCGTAAATACGGAACATTTAACATTGCAATAGCATGCAATAACAATGTTTCGAGAAAAACTACCAACCTACCTACCTACCTACCTACCTACCTACCTTACTACCTACCTACCTACCTACTTACCTACCTACCTACCTACCTACCTACCTACCAAACTGTTCGAAAATCTTGACAAACTAAAAATTCAAATGCTGAAACAAAAAAATATGGCAAGAGGTATTTAAAAGAAAAAATAGCAAAAAAGTCTTCAAAGTGTATCGATATTGTATTTTTAAATGGTTTTATCACTTTATGATATTTCTAAAATTGTTTGATTTTTAGTCAAATAAAACAAAATTCTTTTGGGCAAATGTTCATTACAAAACCGGTGGTGATTTTTAAACGTATCTCTGAATTTAGCCCTATAGTTGCTGGGGATACTTGAAAACCAGGATACGCTTTGAACCTGCCCCCCTCCTCCTCTTAATCACATGTTTGATGTCAAAATATGAAAATGAAAGATACATCATTGGAAAGAATAACTAGTTTCGAAGAAATGATTTATAATTTTTTAATATTATAATTTATAATAGTTTTTTGTCGTTTTTTTGTCGTTTTTTTTTGTTTAAATATGTTTTTAGAATTCTTTGGAACACAGAGAACCTTTAGCACTAAAGGTGAAATAAGTAAAAAAATCGACCTACCCTACCCTACCCTACCCTACCCTACTCTACCCTACTCTGAATACAAAATTTTCAAATTTTGATTATAAAATGTCCTTCTTGATTTGAAATTAAGTAGAAATAAAATCTAAAAAATAAGTAGTAAAAGTATTGTCTTTACTACTCTTTCTCTCTCTTATTGAAACAAAAAGGTTGTTTTAAGGTTTTTTATTTTTTTTTATATATATATTTTATCATTTTTGGATGAAATAGGTTTTGACTATTTTTGTCCTTCGGAAAGAAAAAAAATCAGGCCCAACAACAAATTTTTTTTAAATGTGAATTTTAAGAGATTATAAAGAGCGAGCTGTTAATAATAAATGTACAAAACAACCATCACAATTTATCGATAAACGTCGTCTTCAAGAAAATCTACGAAATGTTTTGTGCTAATCAAAAACCCAACATTATCAGTTTGAAAATGTCGCAGTTAAAATCGATTAGTATTAAAAATCAAAAAGAAGTTCAGTTTTCACCGTATTACTTTTAACAAATCCACCAAATGAGAAAACAGGCCATTATGAAGACGACACGTCACAGTATGGTTGTACAAATATATGTTAAAGCTGTAGAGGACAATGTTTTAACTTGCAATAATATAAACCAATCAAGGGTATATGTAAATATGAAATATTTAAACTAAAACGGAATATCCCTGAGTGATTTAAAGTTTGAACCATTATGATAAATTGATTTGCATTTGCTCTCTTATTAAGAAACCAGCCCCTATTGAGAAAAAAACATCGCTTAAAAAGACTTAAAGAATAATTTAAACATTAATACGTTATAACACACAATTTTGATTATATATAGATATATATGTTTAAAAGCTAATTAAAAATATAATAGAAACTATGGTCGTGAAAAAGAATACAAATTTGAGAATACGGGCGATGTATTTTTATAAAGTTTTTACTTAGTTTTAGTATATATTTAAGGGGAGGGAGGGATCATAGAGAAAGTATGAAAAAAAAATAAAAAAAATAAACATTGTGAAGAAAAACAGTGGAAAAGAAAAGTAGAGATAAACATAAAAAATTTAGAAAAAAAGTGAAATTTAGAAATGAGGATGAAATTTGAAGAGAGAGAGAGAGAGAGAGAAAGGGGTCTGAAGAAGGAGAACTATTTCATAAACTGTAAGGCCGAAATTTGTTTGATATAATTTCTGATTGAATAGTCATGTGAATATATGAGTTTACGCCACAGATTACACGGTAATGAGGGATCGTCAGTTTGAATATTTATGTACAATATGTACATTAACAAGATATATGCAGTACACACATGTACAAGTATAACCAAATCCCTAATTTGTGTACATCGCTATAGGAACTTCTGACTTCTGGTTTCATTTGTTTTGTATTTTTATGCACAGAGTTCAAAACAAAAAAAATGCCTTTTTTCCAAATGAAGCGCCAACCTCCTGTTTTTTTCTTGTTTTTTGTTGTATGTAAAATAGTTTTATGTTCAGCTACACCTAGTTCTTCACATTCATAAAGATTAAAAAACTTTTAATCCCGTAAATCGTGGAAGGTTTGCCACCGTCACGTCGAAAATAAAAGGAAGGCTCGCCCTCTCTCCCTCGTAAATGAAGGGAAGGTTCGCCCTCTCTCCTTCGTAAATCAAGGAATTTCGCCCTCTCTCCCTCGTCAATAAAAGAAAGGGTCGCCACCTTGTCCTCGTAAGAAAGAAGGGGTCGCCACCTCGCCCTCGAAAATAACGTTAGTTTCGCCATCTCTCCCTCGCCGCATAAAGAAGGCAGTTTCCCTTCTTCTTACAATCTACACATTAAACAGCAGGTGTGGGGGAGTAAAGGAGGATGGAAGGATAGAAGGAAGGAAGAAGCAACAATCATATCTTCCCGGGGTAGAAAAAAGATTGCTTTGGGGCAAGCAGTTTGGGATTCTCCTTGCTGTAACAGATTCAGGTTCTCATTGGATCACCAGGGTGGTTTGCACAAATATTCTCTTCTCCGGGTTGTACAGAAACTACGGACTCCGTGGTAGAAAAAATCTTTCTCCAGGTTGACGTAAAACTATGGACTCCATGGAAGAATGAATTCTTCTCCAGGTAGTCCTGAAAGCAACGGATCCTGGAAGAAGACTCCTATGGACTAGTTGCAGGTAATATGTTTGGTTTGTAGAGAGGAGAATATATCCAGTACATTGCACATTTAACACATAATAAGCTTGAGTACAACGCTATCAACTCAGAGTTAGAGCTTATCCTTGGATTAAATTTGGTTTGATTTTCCACAGTAAGTACATTATGTACATGGACTGAGTACTGCAAGTGTATTCACTTAAATACTGGCGCAGGTTTGGTTTGGCTCAGTGAATTAAAGATGGCACTGTGTGTACTGTGAGTTGACGTATCACGTGGTTTGATTGGGTGAGATGGTCCACTGTAGAGACCCCTGACAGCTGCAAGAACAGGTGTAACAGGGGGCGGAGGAGGCCGAGGTGTCGGGGTAGCTGGTGGTGTTGGTGCTCCCAGGGTTAGGGAAGGTGGTGAAATAGTATCCGTTGGAGTAGAGCACCCTGGGCTGGCATGATGTGATGATCTCGTAGGTTGGTATGTTGGTTTGACTGGGTAGAGAACATTGAGAAGGTTGGTTCAAGGGAGTTACAGCTCCGGGTTGTACCTACAATACAAACCAATTAAAACATATATTAATTTAAATATATTTAACACAAAAGTCTATTAAATTTTGCAATTTACTTCTTGTAACTAAAGAAATAAGCGCATTGAGCAATATTCTGAAATGGAAAATACAGAATGCAAATATGAATATATTTAAGATAAATAAATATATATAAATATGCTGAATGTTTGTGTATGATAAATTGAAGATGATGCCTAATCAATCTTAACCTTAAACAGAATCTTCTATATATTGCATAATATAGAGGGTTATCCACAACGAATGGAAATTTAAAGGGACTGCTAACTAGATGACAGTGCTCGATTCACAACGGTACGCTTAAAAACTTTATCTGATCAATAACGTGGAAGATATTGTCGTTTTTGTAGCGTTTAATTCTAATAACAAATCTGTCAAGGGAATTGGATATTGCCATCTTTACATGGAGGTTCACTTAAAATTACATTTACATTTCCTTTAATGGCGACCAAAATCTTTTGAATTAAAACAAGAAATTGGTCTAATTTTATCAGCTTAAAGGAAAAACTCGTTTAAGAATTTATATGGGAAGAAGGGACTGCAAAATCTGTAAATTCATTTGTGAAATAGTTTAACCAGATTTAGTATTCCCTTTCTTGACATTGTAATGCATCGAAATTTGTTTCAAAATGGTTCATGATGTGCGGACTAGAAGAATGAATTGAATGTTTTATTTCAACGTCAGGGTTAGAAAATGCAGTATGCAATATTGCTGTGGACTATCTGCACACATGCCAAGTCTCACGCTCCCCCCCCTCCCATCACACTTTACTTACCAAATATTTATACATATGTATTGTGTATGTATGCTGTACTATATTCGAACTATAAACGTTTTTTTTCCAGATTGCATCGTTTAATGTTCTCGTGTTATTCTTTACAGCGTACATGAACAAACAGTGTGCATGTACGTAAGTGTACATGTCCGTACACATTACAATGTACATGTATTACTATTTCTACGTGAGGAGAGAAGGGGTATTGCTGATGCAAGACCGAACCTATTAAACCTAACTGTATCCAGGCATAGTCGGGGATGTGTATTAAATATATATATATATATATGTATATATATATATATATATATTTGAACTAGAATTCTCTGTAAGACCCTAATACTATGCAACCCTATTCATGCCATATCATTCAGACCAGGAAGCACAGGATGGTCCAACAAACAAGCAATTGAGAGACGAATTAAAAATCGTCTTTGAGGTTTACAACACCTTTCCAACGTAAAAAATGAAAGAAAATATTTGAATCCTCTTTAAATTTCCCTCTGTTCGGACGTATTTCACATGTTTAATAGAAATTGCCAGTTTGTAAAAATGTGTCGACAACGAAGACGACCTTCAGTGGTAAAACATATATTTCTGTATTTAATTTTTTCCTGGTTTAACAAGTTCATGTGAGGGGAACCTTGTAAATCAATTTTTTTTTAATTTCCTTGGTTCCTTCACAATTGGTGTGGAATACATGGATAAACAATGTTTATTCAGGTGTATCTTATTTTGTAAATTGATTACACGGTCCTAATTCGACATTTAAATGGATTTCTCGTTTTCTCATTTGCTAAGTTTCGATTAACCGTCAATTTATAAACCAAGTCCGATTCACATCAATACTTTGATCAGGAATGAATGATGTATATTTATTTTTCTCGCTTAAAAATTTATTGTTTCCTTTATTGGTTTTTCGTTGCTTAAAAGACATAAAGCCGTTACTTTCCAATTGCTACAAAGATTAAAGGTTTATAGGAATCAATAAACAAAACTTCAACTGTCGTTCATGTTGTTAAAAAGCAAATAATTTATATAGTAACTTATTAAATCCCTTTTTACGTTTTTTAGGATCTGTTTTCAGGGGAGGGGGTGTGTTCCACTCCGCCCTGTGGTGTATTCTGAATAACTTATAAATGGCTTAAATTAAAATTAAATTAAAACTTCTATACTTTTTTAACATCATCGTTGTGAACAAATTTTGCTAAAAAATATTTTTTTATTGACGCATAGGGTAGGCTGGAGAATGGTGAAACGGCAGGTCGGTGTTTAAAAAAGTCAGAAATGGTTAATAACTTTTTTTATTAATTAAGCTACAGGGCAAGACTTATAATGGATAAAATAAAATGCGTCATTTGTTGATATTTGCTAAAAGTAAAAATAATTATTTAGAAATTTTTTTCGACATACTTTTTGAACTTTTTAAACATCCTCCCTTACAACCTAACCATTAAAGTTAGACAAACATAGCCCAATCGCCATAGGGTTAAAGTCATAACTTGAGTCTGAAAGTCATCTTCCTATTCTAGAGTTTTCTGAATCTCACTGTATGTTAAAGAAATGTCTTTTTTGTTTTGTAAAACTATGAGTGCAGTATTTTCTATTTTTTTCAGAGTTTTTATCTAGGTTTGGAAGGAAATAAATAAATGAATCATTTTATGTGGTCGTTCAGTTTTTAATATTCTACAAATGGACACTATATTATATATATATATATATATGTACAGGGTGTCCCAAAAAACAGTAGGTGTACCCCCTAAAAAAACAGTAGTGGTCTCTAGATAAGATTAAATATCTATATACATATATATAATGTTTTCAAATTTTCCATAGAAACGTTAGAATGACTTATTATTCTTTATATGCTAATTGCTTTGATAAAGACAATGTACAAAATATCTAAAAAAATCATATTGAAAATGTCTCAGATTTAGGACAAAAAATATTTGGAAATTCAGAAAATCAACTGAAATAAGAAAATCAACTGAAATAAGAAAATCAACTGAAATAAGAAAATAATAAAATTTCGAAAAAAAATCGAAGTAACGATTCTACTTTTTACTTCAAGAATCGTAAGCCATCACTTTAAATCAGTTCCTTTAACTTCTTTACTTGAAGTTACGTAGAACATTCCCTTTAACTTCTTTACTTGGAGTTACGTACAGCATTCCTTTAACCCCTGGCCTTGTCATTTGTCCCATACGAGATTACGACATATCTGATAGAATTAAACTCTTAAGACGTTTTAACAGATTAGTTTCGGTTCAATTTTTAAATATTTTGTAAAATATTTTCAAAAATATTGCACCCCCTCCCCCCCAAATCATTTTTTAGTATACATTTTTAAAGAAAAATGGGGGAGTTACACTGTTGCCCCCCTTCTCCTTCTTTTTCCTAATTGCACTTTATTACCTAATTATTGTAATTACCACAATATGATTTTCGTATAAAAATCACAAAAAATGGTTTTCTTTGAAACTCTTTCGTATCGTTCGAGATAAAAATATGTCTGCCCGAAAAAAAAAAATAATTTTCTTTTGTTTAATATTTAAAAACTCAAGAAAGCGCAACAATGCAGTAATTCTAAATAATTTTAAAGTTATTGGATCTTTTATCTGAAAATCTTTGATTTTACAATGAATATTTTAACAACCTTTACAATATTTTTAAATCCTTCATTATATTATTAACTCAACCTGGATTCGGTATTAATATCTTAATAATTTGATTGCATGTAATATGATTAAATTAATTCATTGTATAAAACTAATGTGCTAACATTTTTATTAACAACCCGTAAATTTCTTTTCAGTGGTGATATTTTTCATGTTAAATAATTTTTTTTATACTATAAATATAAGAAAAAAAATGTCTGAATATATTATCAGAAGTCGTCTTTAAAGTTTCATTCTTTGTGGGTAACCCTGTATATATAGTTTTATGGCTGCATGTGCCACCTTGCCTCCCCCCCCCTCCCTCCCCCCTCCACTAGGCTTAAATCGAGGTTATGGTCCTGAGCGCACAATGCATATCTAATGGTTTAGTTTCTGTTTAATTATTTCATTTTCTTCTCGTGTGTTTTCCAAACGTACAATACAAAATATCGATAAATAAATAGTTTTAAACTTTTACAGGTATTTCAATCAAGTTAAAATGCAAGCAGAAGCGTATCTAGAGATGCACAAACCGGGTTTAGTGGTTTGTGCAAAAATACTTTTTCTCCAAGTACAATGTCAAGTTTATATATTTGGTAAAATAAATTACTAAAGTTTGCGCATTTTTTCTTCTCATGCAAAATGTAGTAAAGCAATGGCATCGGCATTTTATTATTGTTTAAAGCGCATAGAACATTGTTTTACTCGTAACAAAACAAAAATAGAGTAAAGCGTTTTTTTTTTGTCTGTAAAGTCTTATAAATGAAATTTTGTAACTTAAAAGTGCCGTGAATATTTTTAGAGATATTTCATTTTAAAAAAGTTAAAAATTTCGCAAACCCTAAGCGCCATTTGTTAAAAGTATTAACAAAGACGACAGTTATTTAAAGTTATCTGTTTCTTTCTATATTTTAGAACAAAAATAAACGAACAACATGGTAGAAATTACTGATCGTAAGAAAATCATATTTATCAGAACAAACAAGTAAATTTAAACTAAGGATGTAGTATAAAAAAATTAAGAGGCATTATAACGGGATCCTTCATTTGGCGTACCGTCCCGGTGCTCTAGCTAGTTAAAAGTCGGGCCGGGTTTTTTGAAATGAACTGGAATGTACAGTGAAGGATGCCAAAAAGAGTTGAAAAGTGATTTAAAGAAAAAAGCTGTACAATAAAATAATTTATAGTCCTGAAGAGTAAAATAATTATATATATGAAATATATTTTAAAATATTTGTTTAAGTATCTAGTTAAAATCATATAATAAATATATGTTGAAGAATGTCCAACATGAAACACAGTGCCCAGCAATAACCTAACTTAATAAACAATAGAACATGTTCTAGACTTATTTTAAGAAGATAAATATATATGTAATATATGTGATTTATGTTAACAATATTTAAATAATTATAGCATCAATATCAAGAGGGGATGTGAGGGTTATTTTAAAATATCGTTATTATTGTGAAAAATATTAATTAACTACTGCATGAGACAGGGCAGACTTAATCAAGTAAGTATTTGGCAATATTCTGAACGATTTTCTCGTTAGTTGTTAAAGGGAGTGTACGTCTAATTTTAAGTTAGTTAAAGGGAGTGAACGTCTAATTTCAAGTTAGTTAATGAGAGTGTACGTCTAATTTCAAGAGACCCTCCACACAAAGATGGCAATGCCCGATTCACAACAGTACCTTTAACAACGTGGTTCTCTTTTAACCTTTGTTATTATTCATGTTGCAGCCATCGCTGTTTGGAAAAGATTTTTTTTTAAAATCTCTGCAGGGTACCCTTGTGAATCTGAGAGACTACTGGGAATGAGACGTCCCTTGAAATTAGGACTACAGTCCTTTTAGCTGAATAATGACACGTACCTGCTGAAATGTTATCGTTTGTTTAGTCATCTCTATCCCCGGCTGTATGGGTGGTATAGAGGGAGATATGGTTATCCTTGGAGGTGGAACTGTAAAATCTACCACACCCCCTCCTAGACCCCAGTCCTCACAGGGTTTAGGACTTAGACTAGGACTAGAACTTGACGTGGACATAGGACTGCATTGTCCTGAGGACAGGTGGGAGGACGGGGGAGGATGGGAGGACGTGGGCGGAGGTGGATGAGAGGAAGGGGGAGGATGAGAAATTTGTGGATGAGAGGTGATGAGATGGGATGATTGTGTGTGTGAAGGATGGGATTGAATAAGATGAGATGTAACACACCAGGCAGTGCTACTCGACGAGATTGGATCCTAGAAATAAATCAATCAGTGATCGATTTAATGAATTAGAGAGGTAGCTGAACTACCTAAAGCAAGTTCAAATCTTGAATCAACGATTCAAATCCTTATGAATCTTTAATTTAGAATCGGTAATTCAAATTTTAACCGGCAGTTGGTAGTTCAGCTGAGCGACCAAGCTCAAATTTATTAAATTCGCCCCCAGCTCAATATGTGATTTAATAATCAATCAATTGCATATCAAACTTAATTTTTTTTTGTATTTCAATGTGTAGAGTGTACATGTAAGTTTAGGATTTCTTATCAATTGTTCAGTGAAATTTTTTTTTATTGTATTTTCATTCTTAAATTTGAGAAATACATTATTTTATTAAGAATCAAATATGCACTTGAAATTATGCAAAATAAAAGCATGCATTACTTTAGCAATTTGATTCATAAAATATGTCATTCATATATCAGGGTTTAGATACATTCATATATCAGGGTTTAGATACATTCATATATCAGGGTTTAGATACATTCATATATCAGGGTTTAGATACATGTGGATTTGATAAAGAGATTCAGCCTTGTAAAGAATTTATTCATTCATTTATCAAGTTTATATTAAGTATTCATCATTATTTATACTGTATCCTGTTTTTAAAAATTCTGTATCCCATGTTCCAAAATACTGTATCCACTATTCCATACTGCTGTATCTCTGAATCCCTGTATCCCTGTTTCCATGTTACCATGTGACCCTGTATCCCTGTATCCCTGTATCCCTGTATCCCTGTATCTCTGTATCATACCTCGTATGGAAGAAATACGTTACAGCTGAGATGTTGGATGAGAGCCAGAGTTTGCCTCCTCTCGTGTCCCATGAGGCAGACCGTGGACTCGTCAACCACCTGGTACAGGATCATCAGGTAGTCATACTTTAACTGGTCACCAGCCCCTAAACAATACAATGATCGTTAAAAGATCGTCACAAAATCATTATTTAACTGATCACCAGTCCCTAAACAATACAATGATTGTTTGATGATCGTCAAATAATCATAAATTAACTAAACTCAAGCATCTAAACATTGATTACCAGAATTGATCGTCAAATGGTCATCATTTATCTAATCGATTGCCAGACCTTGAACCATACAATGATCGTCAGAAGATCGTCAAATGATCATAATTTAACTAATCATCAACCCCTTACTAATACAATGATAGTTAGATGATCGTCAAATAATCATAATTTAACTGAACACCAGCCCCTATACAATAAAATGATCGTACAATGATCGTCAATTGATCATAATTTAAATAAGCGCCAGCATCTAGACAATGATCGTCAGAAGATTGTCAAATTATCATAATTTATCTAACAGTTAATATATACTGATCTCTGTTAAGTTTTAAAGGAAATTTTTATGATTTTTAGATCAAGACACAACTCCTTTATGAGATTTTGAACAAGAGAAATTTTAAACTTTTTTAAATTTTAATTTCAAATTTAAAACTTTTGATATAGTATTTTTATAAATCAAACAAAGTATGAGAATATATATTCCGTCATTAATCAATTAAAATATAACAATAGGGTTTCAAATATCATATATATATATATTCCGTCATAAATCAATTAAAATATAACAATAGGGTTTCAAATATCATATATATATATATATTCCGTCATAAATCAATTAAAATATAACAATAGGGTTTCAAATATCATATATATATATTCCGTCATTAATCAATTAAAATATAACAATAGGGTTTCAAATATCATATATATATATTCCGTCATTAATCAATTAAAATATAACAATAGGGTTTCAAATATCATATATATATATTCCGTCATTAATCAATTAAAATATAACAATAGGGTTTCAAATAT
>NW_019396252.1:73871-76161 GCF_000591075.1 Eurytemora carolleeae | reverse complement strand
TGAATATTTATTTTCTTATATAGATATATATATATTGTATTTAGGTTGTAATAACTTTTTTTTGAGAAAACATTCACCCCTGGGATATTCTGTTTACGTCCAACTATCCCAGGATTAAATGAAACATTACTCTTGTTAAATCATAAATATATATAATTCCTTCTCTAAATAGGTATAAGTGCATATATATTGATATTATAAGGTACACAATTATTACTGCATGATCAAAAGGGCAAAATATTTCAGTACAAAAATGCCCCTTCCCCCCTTTTATAAAACGTCAAAATTATCAATTTCATGAGAACCATATTTTTATAGCTTGTGTGAGTTAGTATGAAGTATCTCTTCACAAGCATAAGATGTAGATAACTATTCAAGTTTTAATCTCTGTTTGTCTGTCAATTTGTTTTTCCGATCATAGCTCAGGAACCCCTTGACATTGGAGAACCATGGTAATGTTCTTCGCTTGGTTTTAAGATTTTAAGCTGCGTAAATCGACTTTAAAAACGAAAATTTAGTTTCCCTGTAAAATCGACCAAGTGCGGGTAAACGTCGGGATTAACTATGAGTACCCTGAGCAACGTAATTTCTATTTGTCTGTTTGTTTGTTTATCCGATCATAACTCAGGAACCTCCGGTCCGATTTGCCTCAAATTTTCAATGGAGCAAGGGCACTCGGGATACCCATGGAAATGTTCCTAGTCTGGTTTTGAGATTCTAAGTTGACCCTGAAAATATCTTGAATCGTAATTTACGACAAAGGGCGGGTAACCGGTGGGCCGGCTAACTATGACTCCCCTGTGCAACGCTGGGTTCCCAAGCTAATTATAAAAATTCCAATATTTGTTTATAATAGTCTCATACGAGCATGAATCATGAAGAAGAAGAAATTAAATAATTTGTACTTCTAAAACATGCATTTATGTAACATCAAGATTCTGCGGCAAATATGTGATAAAACATTTGAATTAAAAAAAAAATAAAAATTTGGAGAGATTTTAACGCTTAGAATAAAAGTAGTTTTGTTAGGTGATTTTACAATATACAGTTTTGTAGTTAACGCCATATTTAAAAAAAAAATAAGGCAACATTTTTTTATAAGGGAGGGGGGCGGCACAAAAGAGGTTTACCTTGATATATTGTTATAAGGGGGCGGGTTGGGAGCGGGAAATGGTTGAAAGATCTAACTTGTTCTTAAATTTTATATTTGAAAATTTTAAAAACTTTCCTTCTGCGCTGTAAACTTAAAAACTTTTTAGTTGAATATCGTTTATCGATTTTTATTTTATTAAACACTTTTAAAGATTTTCACTCCCCCAAACCCAGCCAAAAAAGACGAATATTTTTAATAAATTAAATCAATACATTTCTTAATCTAATATATAAAAGCAATTACATCTTTTCAATCTCTAATTAATTTGACGTGAAATATTAGAAAAAGTAGTGATTATGAAATTAAATATAATAAATATAAATATATATATAATTATAATATAACAGTAAATATAATAATTTTGTAATTAAAATAATTAAATTATATTTATTTAGAACTTTGTTAAAAACAGGAAAAAAACGTCCACAAATTGTATTTTATAAATAAATCAAAAAAAAAAGAATTTTGTAAAAAACATCGACCAGATAAAAAGAATATATATTCATGAACAAAATGCAAAGATACGTTGCAAAAAAAAACTTTACATGCCATTATTTGTGTACTGTTGAGAGTCGTTAAACTTTACAACTTTTTTGTGCAAAAAAATACTTCAGAATCAGATGAAGAAATAACATAACAAACAATGACTGCATAACTAACTAACTTAATTGAAACTATTCTACTTCAGAAATAGCTGAATACCTACTGAGATTAACAGTTACCTAGCCACACTCTTCTGCCGCTTTAGTAAATGTAAATTGGCGGTACAGTCCAAAGTACAGTACAAAGGTTGACCCAGCTCGGATATTCAAATGTACACTGGTGGGACGTGTAGCTGAAACCTTGAAATTTAACCCGAAAAGTGTCCCAATGTATCACAATAATTATTAAAAAAAAAAATTAAGTTTTAAACGATGAAAAAAATATGATTGAATATAACTTTTTTGCTAAGATAAAGTATAAAAGATCTTGAAAATACAATAACTATACTATATATATATATATAAAATTATAATATATTTATAGTATAGTATGTATCTAATATATTTATAGTATAGTATGTATCTAATATATTTACTATGTATGTAAATATATAAAATTATAATATATTCATAGTATAGCATGTATCTAATATAT
>NW_019396252.1:68847-73861 GCF_000591075.1 Eurytemora carolleeae | reverse complement strand
CTTTACTTTTACCCCCCCCCCCTCTCCTTGGCATATTTACGATAATTTTGAATATAATACATTGTGATGTAGTGTATGTATATATGTATTTTAATATAGTTTTGAAGTGTTTAAACACTAAGCCTGTAGTTACTAAATTTGGAAGAGGTGAACAATTTGAAGGTTTAGAAGGGGAAGAGGTCAAACCAACCATTTATTATAGGATGTACATTGTACAGGGTTACCCACAAAACATTAGAATTTAATGACGACCTATTATCTATGTTGTTGGCCTTTAGAATGTGAAGATATAGGGATTAGAACATTTGAGTTTGTGGCAAAGAGTCAATTCCTAGCTATAGCTTAATTTAAATTATCAGGCGAAGAACAGAAATAAAATTTGCAGTTTCAAAACACCAAAACAGTTAGCGTCTTAAAAGTTGAAAAAGTATTAAAAAAAACTAGTTAATGCCCAGAACTAGTATGAAAGATGGCACTACATGTTCAATCTCTACTACTAGGCATTCTATCTGAGGAATTTTAGAATGAGTCAGTTTTTGGACTCCATCCAAGAAATTGTCTTAAATTCAGGACTTCTAGATGCATGTTATAAGTATTCTACAAAATGCATGTTATATATGTACAAGGCTATCGCCCATCTTCTGTTTCAACTTTTAATAGTTGCGCAATCTTTCAGCATTCAGATAAAACAAAAATAAATGTTTTTTTGCGGATTTACTATTTTTTTGTCATTATTCGATCAAAGCTTTACAAAAATCTAAAATTGTTGGAGACAACTTTTGTAATTCTAAGCATTCATAAACCTTCCTTGGGGTCATGTAAGGTCCTACACAAAATTATCGGTTCAGCCGTTTCAACGTGTATTGAATTCAAACGGACAGAAAAACAGATAGACAAGCAAAGTAAATATATATATATCAATACATACTTATACATTACATAAATGTATATCTAGCTATTAATTAAAGCTTCAAATTGTTTTATGTCTTATAAAATACACATTTTAGAATAAAGATATCAAAGTTTCTTTTTAAATATAAAAAAGGGGAAATGATATTAAATTAAGGAAGACTGGCAAAAAGTTAAACCACAGCGAGCTGTTGTGGTTTATTTAACAGTGAAACAGACTTTAAAAAGTTAACCGTATCCCTGCTGGGGTACTTGAAAACCAGGATATGCTGGGGGGGGTTACAAAAAGGTTTTAAACCGGATCTTAAAAATATTTATGTACCGCGGAGAAAAGTCGGAAAATATTTTTGTTTTTGCTGCAGCCAGTCTAACCTAACCAAACAAGAAACAAATTCACTGGAATTCAATACATGATTAAAGATTAGACGGTGCTCAGTGCCACCTTCTAGATTTTGGGAAAATTTGATCATTTTCGTTCAATCTTAAACGTTTTTTTTCATATTTAGCTGTACTAATACTAAACAAAATATTTTATATTTTTTTATTTTTAATTTATTCAGTAAATCTGTATTATATAAACGATCTATACTTCTATATGTGTGTACATAAATATATTTATTATATAATGTCAAAAACTGTTATTTTAAAAAATTCCCCAACTTAAACAGAAAAATCAGCGAATATTTAAAAACTATTTTAAATGGCGGCTCTCAGTGCAACAACAGTTAAAAGCTAAAACAGCTTCCTAAATGCATCCGTATTTATACATCTCTACATGTACACTTTGCTTTGTCAATTTGGGTGTCTGTTTGTTTATATCCAATAAACGTCAAAACCGATCGGGCCAAATTTTTTGTGTGGGACCTCTCATGACCCCAGAAAAGGTTAATGGATGATCAAAATTTACAAAAACTAGCCTCATACAAAATTTTATTTTCATTAAATTTTGAAAATCCATAAAATATTTTTATAAAATCCGCGAAATTTTTTAATATTTTACAATGTTTAAAAAAGAGAAAATGTTCACAATTGAAACAGAAGATGGGCGTGAAGCGCTCTGAAAGCCTAGTAAACTAAACTCACCTAAGAAATGATTGTCTAGGAATTTGATCAATTTATTCTCCTGCTGGGTGAGGTCTGGGAAATCAATAAAGAATCTGCTGCACATGTATCTTTCCATTCCTTTCACCTGCAACAAAAATTAAATTAGAAAAAAGTTTGAACAGTTTAAAACCGTGTTCCTTATTAAGGATATATTTAAAGTATTTTATTTGAATATTTAAAATTCGTATTCACCCTTAAAACTATTGCATTTTTTTTTATCTAATCAAAAATTTTCTCTAAAGTCAGTGCGGAAAAAAACTTCCGAGCATGTTATTAAAGATATGTTTTTCTTTTTTTAAGAGATTTATGATTGTTTCACAGAATACATTATTTTCGCAGATTTCAAAATAATTAATTATATTTATTTTTCTAAATTTTTGCAGAGTAAAAACAAAGCCAAACCAAGGATAAAATTTTATACTTTTATAATTTGGCAAAATCAAAAAAATTTTTTTTAATATATTAGAATCAGTTTTAAAAGAGTTAGAGGTCGTTTTTTCCTATAGACAATTTTGATTACGGACAATCATTTAGAAGAAAAAAATATGTTAAGAATATATATATAAATAATAACTGTAATTCCATTTTACTTATTACGATCATTAACTAAAGTCACAGATGTAAAACTTCGAAATAACAACGTTTTTTACGTTTTGAAGTTTAAACCCCGAGGGAGGGAGAGGCGAAGAAACGTGAGTAAAGTGTAAGAGAGCATGTTTAGAGAATCGACGAAACGAGAATGTGGTTTTATTCTTTTATGGCTTCGTTTCAGTTAAGTTTTATACTGATATACAAACATATACCCCCCCCCCCTCCCTACCCCAACTCCAATGAAAAATAATACAATGCTAAATTACCTTTTACCTTTTGCTTTAACAAAAGAAACAATAGATTAACACAAATAAAAGACAAGAATTTTTCGGAAATCCCTTTTTTGAACTAACGCAATGGAATATATTTTTCACTAGAATACTAAATTCTAATTTCTACATGTTTCGCTGCATTTAACGCATTTTTTTATAAAGGAGAAATATTTTTGTGTCTTTATATAAATGTTTTCTCAACTCCTAAATTTAAATATATGTAAATTCTTGGAACAATAAAAAAAAAGTACTCCAGACAACTAATTATTTTTTTAGTCGAAGATTTACCTCAAAATTTACAATTAAAGAGAGTGACCGGCAATGTATAGTGGAGAATTATGTAGTATTGTGGAGAAATTTTATGGGATTTATTTGAGATATATAAAACGTTTAAATGATGTATAAAAATTTGTCAATAAATCAATGTTAGAATCAATTATTTATATTTTATCCATAGAGAATAGAATATATAGAGAGGAATTTACTAGAAAAAAGTGTAAAACGGCCATTTTGTTGTATTGCTCCGGTAACGCTGGTCTATAGTTTTTAACCAGCAGATTGCAGTATTTGAGAAGTCCACCACCTCGTATTTCCTCCGGGTGCTTAGTAGCAATCAGTTTCTGTTGAAGATGGTATAATGCCTCGTCGAAATCCCCGTAAACACTTTCCCCAAGTACTGTGGGATAAAAGTTTTCAGATATCGACATTTTCGCGCATTCGTAGAAAAGGAATAATGTATCCAGTATGATATGAAAGGAGTCGACAGAGAACTCGTATTTTCGTCTCATTTGATCGACAAACTTAAGTTCGACAGATTTGGTTCTGTTGTTTCCCAGGGCAATTAGGGACCAACGGTCGTTTTCATTCACTTTAACCATTTTAGAGACGTATGCCTCTTTCAAGGTACTGGCAGACATCCTCTTCTTGGAGGTCCCCTCCGGCAAGAGGTCCAGCAGGCTGTCAAGGACCACCTGTTTGACCTGTTCATACTGCTTCTGTGAGGTCAGATCGACCGAGAAAATAAGGTCGAGGTCATTGTATGAAATATTGCACTCACTAGCTAGTACAGAACTGGCTCCTAGAAATCAACTCGTCTCTTTATTTTAAACCAAAATTTAAAAAGTTAAAATTTTACTTTTTGTTAAAGACACAAAATTTAGAAAGGAAATTATGACAACAAAATAGAGGCGGCGTAAAAAACGTGTTGACCTAATTGTCTCATCTTTATTTCTTTGCAACCTGAAAGTGTAAACCTTGACTATTTGATCTTGTAGAGTTATAAACAGTTGCGATTTGGGCGAGTATTAGTCCAACAAAAATTCAGAATGAAAAATTTTCCCCAAAAAGTGACTGTAGCCATAATTTCAAGTTAATTTCCAGTTATTCCATTGTTATTTTTGGGCATAGGCTTCTTTTTAGATAAGGGGAATTGACATTACAATGAAAGTCCCTTCAAAATCCGGGAAATACGTTTCTATGTTATCATACAACTAAATCCCCCCCCCCCGGTCTAAAGTTAATCTGCTGTTCTCAGAATTTCTCTATGATATCTATCTATCTACCCACCTTTGTATCTATCTATCTATGTATCCATGCATCTATATATCTACACATAGTGTTCAATGATTGTAACCTTGAAATCTTGATTTCTTCACAGTATAGTGTACATATGACCGTAGTTAGATAGACAGAAATATACATACACACCATAAATAGATAGATAGATACACAACATAGATACACACCATAGTTACACACCATAGATACAGAACATAGATACACACAATAGATACATAGTTAGTTAGATAGATACACACCATAGATACATAGTTAGATAGATAGATACACGCCATAAAGACAAACCATAGTTACACACCATAGATACATAGTTAGATAGATAGCCACACGCCATAGAGACAAACCATAGTTACACACCATAGATGCATATTTAGATAGATAAACATAGAGAAAATTTAAATCTACAATATATGTTTACACCCTTTTAAATTAAAAATCAATGTATAAATTTCGAATGGTCCTACTCTAAAATCAAAAAACTACTAATCCAATCAGTTCCATTTAAATACCTCCAACCCCCACCACACTCCCCTCCGGAGAAAGGTATAGTCCCCCCCCCC